>NW_024570839.1:0-250000 GCF_018345385.1 Vulpes lagopus | reverse complement strand
TATTATAGATAGGTTATGTTACACATAAACAATACAACTTCATTATTCTATATAGTATAATAAACACTGTTGAATAGATAATAAATGTGCGAAATTGCCTGGTTTGTGCATTTCATAACAAAGAATGAAAACTCCAACCAATAGTGTCTGTTTTTATAACTTTTCATTACAACATCTGCCTCTTCATACAATGGCAATGTTCACCCAAGAATATAATACACAGCTACTTTTTTTCTAAACTGGATTACTTTCAAATAAAAATATTGAAATGAATTATCCTAAATTAAGTATAATAGGATATACTAAAATAAACAAAAAGAAAGGATAATGCATATTTTCACGTATTCCCAAACAGCAAATAGATATGGTTATAGTAAGGCCTTGAAGTCACCGGTTTGTTAAAAATTTCCTTTAGCTCATAAAAACTACACAGATCTGGCCAATAATTACCAATGCCACTTCTATTCCTATACTTTTCTGTTACTCAACACCTCTGACTAGGTTAAGAAGTGCACAATAAATTTAGTATGCTGGAAGGTTCCCAGTTCTTAAGGAAAGATCATTAGAGCAAAATGGAAATACAAGGCAACACAGAATCGAGGGATTTCAGGGTCAGAAGAGACCTTAGATACAATCTCTAATAGTTCCTTCTCATTATAATGCTTTTAAATCTTTCTTTAATTTAGATTTTGTTTAGATTATAAGTATGTGAGCTACTATGTTTACCCTACCCACCCATAATTACTTAAGGTAATAAAAAAGCTCCCTAGTAAGACATAGCACAAATGATACACACTTTATTTGAAATTTTTTACCCTGACAATGTAAAACTAAAGCACAAGTTCAACGCCACCAAAGACACAAGACTGGCAACTTACGATTTGTCAAAGTCATAAATATGAGCATGATGTGACTTTCCATGATAAGTTACCAATCCTTACATGTAGTTTTCACCACCACTTGTGGCACTAAAACAAAACTTCTCAGCCCCTATCCCCAGAGAGGTCCCTGAAGAAACATCCAAATTACCTATACAGAATCACCAGATAGCTACATTATCCTTAAATTTTAAGAAAAGAAAATCTTATCCATATTCCTTGTTAACCTCTTTAAACTGCTTATATTTATTTACTCTTTAGAATTCTATATTATAAACTCTTCAGATGATAATATAGAAAATCCTATTTTAACTCTACATAATATGAAGCACATGGATTTTTTATTTTTAGAATAATAGTAAGCATTTAGGTTATCAGCCCACTCTAGACATCTAACATCTTTCTTCACAATCAGAAGTGTATCCCTAAAGGAGATTTCAGGTATTTCACAGAAATACCCAGATTCAAAAAAAATTTTTTCAGTGTAGGAATAGAAAAGAAAATGGTGGGAAAAAATCTCAAAGAAAGCAATACAAATTTTGTATTTTTACAGTGAGAATACTAGCATTTTTAATTAGTAGTAACATGTAGTCATTATACAGTGGAAACTGACAAGCAGATTAGAGAAAACTATAGCAATTTAGGTCAAAAGTGATTAGATTCATATTAAAAATCAAAATAATAAGAAACACATGCTAGAATTAGGGTATTGATGGTCTACACCTAAAATCAGAACTTGGTAATGCTTGGCATGTGCTCTTAAGTCATGCTGTAACAGAGTAAAAACTGCTCCAAAGTCAATTTTATAAATAGCCACAAAAAAGTTGAAAACAAACAGCTGAAAATAAAATAACCCAATACAGTTGGGTTATAAGTCATAAACTCAAATATAGCTTTCAGTTAGTTTTATCTATTTACCTTAGCAGTACTGAATAGGAAAATAGGCACAAAGCAATGATATTTAGTTAGAATGATGGGGTTTAAACATGAGTCTCAGGATAGACAGTATTTGAGGGGTTCTTTATTTCATTTTATTTGAATTTAGATATAGAGCCAGGATCCCAGAATCTAAATTAAGGGACAATCCAAAATTTGTAACTAACCTCTTCCCCAACACATTCCATTGAAGCTAAAATAAGGCTTCTTTTTTCTTGTTTTAACGGATACAAATGGACACAGTAAAGAAACAGTAGCAAAATGAGACCCAGTGAGACTGAAGCCAGACTCTGGAAACAGTGGAAGCACTGAAGGTCACAAATAAAGGTCTGGCCCTATATCTCTGTGGTCACAGTCTTCTAACTTTATGCTTCACCCATTGAGAAATGATGCAACATTGCACCAGCCCCCTTTAGGGGGGCTATAGAGGTAAATGAGACAAAGTCTGCCCTCTGGTTACTTAAAAACTATCATTAACAGTTGGGGCCAGTGATGTCCCTCTTTAGAACTGGTAAATGAAAAGACAGCTGGTCTGTGAGCATTGATTCTACCTTGCATACATCCTCAGTTACCTTGCCAGGGCTGACAGTGACAAAACCAACTACCATCTAACGTTAGATGAAATAATCCCCACAATGTCTTTGCTTCCAAAATTTAAATTATTGCTGCTTAACTCTATGATACAGTTACTATTATAGCCTCCTTTCCCCCCCTAGCATTACTGAAATATAACTGACATATAACATTGTAAGTTTAAAATGTATAACATGATGTTTTGATTTACGTATATATATTGAAAAATGATTACCAAAATAAAATTAGGTAACACATCCATCACCTCACATAGTTTTTTTTACTTTGTGTGTGTGTGTGTGTGTGTGTGTGTGTGTGTGTGTGTGTGTGGTGAGAACTTTAAAGATCTTAGCAACTTTCAAGTATAGTACTACAGTAAAGTATTTCTAACTATAATTACTAGGCTGTATGTTAGATTCCCAAAAATGTATTCATTTTAAAACTGGAAGTCTGTATCCTTAAACACCTTTACCTATTTCTCTCAGTGCCCCCCTCCATTCATGATCACCAATCAACTTTCTGTTCCTATGAGTTCAGTGTGGTTTCTTAAGAGTCCACGTATAAAAAAGAGTATACAGTATGTCTTTCTCTGATTTAGTTCACTTAGTATAGTGCTCTCAAGATCCATTTATGTTGTTGCAAAAGGCAGGACTTCCTTCTTTTTTATAGCTGAATATGAAATTCCAGTGTGTATCTGTATATATACATGTCATTTTCTTTACCCATTTATCTATCAATGGGAACTCTTTAAAATGAATCGTTAAAAAACAGAACCACCACACTCAATTCTCACATATACCTTATAAAGATAAATACAAGGTATTTCAGGTTAACCTCTGCTTACCCTCCAGATGTGCAAAGTACTTGTCATAAAAGGAAACAGAATTAGCTAGATCACATCTGTTGTATAAATATACATCCCAAGCAAAATACATTATTGGAATATTTTGCATTCATGATGAATAATAAGTCTTACTTTCACAAAGTACATTTAAAAAGAAAATCCAAGGAAATAATCAGGAATAGAGATAGTGAAGTACAAACCAGCTAAGAAATGTCATCTGACTTCCCCTGCACTGTTAGATTCCCATCAGCTCCTTTGGAGCCTCCATTAGAAGGAGTTCTAAGGCTTCTTGGAACCTAAAACTGACAATGTGAGATTGATTCCTGAAGATGTTAAGTCTAAAGATACTTTTAAAATGCAATCATTGGGGTGCCTGGGTAGCTCAGTTGATTAAGCATCTCCTTCCAGCTTAGTTCATGATCTCAGACTCCTGGGATCAAGACCCGCTTAGGGCTCCCTGTTCAGCAGGGAGCCTGCTTTTCCCTCTCCCTCTGCTCGTTCTCTGTGCTTTCTTTTAAATAAATAAAATCCTTCAAAAAAATGCAATCATTCAGGCCACAAAATCCAAAGAATCATACTTGTCTACTAAAAATTAACATTGTAACACTTCATAGCTGCACTAAATAAGGGAATTAAAGCCAAAATATTGATATTATCAGTTAGTTCTCTGCAATGCTTAAATTGAAATTCACGGATTTCTCAGGAGAAAAAAACAGGAATCAAGCTTCATAGACAAAAGTTCACTTAAATGGATAAACTAAAAACCCAATTGGTGCACTGGGAATTCAGATATTTCTACTTAGAAATAAGATATAACATGGGTCTAAAAAAATTATTGTAAAACTGTATTCAAGATTTTCCATTTCTATTGCAAATTGAAAGAGATTTACATGGTATCAATAATAAAATACAAAAGACATATTGCATTTTCTAAGAGTGTGAGAGGTTAAGATTAATAGCAGCTCTAAATTCTAAAGAGTTATTAATCTAGTATTTCCTTCTTAAAACATGCTAAAGGAAAGCAGCATAAACCATCACAAGCAGTCTTAGAATCAGGGTGGATAGCCTAGGCCTGGCCCTGGCTCTGCCATGCAAGGGACAATGGTACCTTGAATAACAGGATGGCTCAGAATGTGAGCACAGGAGTCAAGCAGTAACTGTGGATGGAACAGAGAATTCTTCATGCCTTGGTGAACTGGATTAGAATGTCTCTAATCTCTAAACCTACACTTCAGGGTGAATGAGAGGACATCACTGGCCAGACTAATTCTACATAGCTTTAATTGGACTCACATAATAAATATAAGACCTGCATGGTAAATAAGAACTTAATATACTTATTACAGCAGGACTTCCTGGCTGATTTTAAGATACTCTGTATTTACAAAATTTTTATTAATATAATAATCACATCAAAGGAAATATGAAAATGTTTTCTGGGCCCACTAATGAAAGATTTCTTAAATTGGGGACATTATCTCTAACACCAAACAGATCAGATTATTTGGGCTATAAAGAATGTCCATACTCTCTCCCATTTTTCCTTCACTATCTAAAGTGAATGCCAGCAATAAAATCATTCAGAAATACATTCTCAGACATCTTTAATTTATAGTCACCACATGTCTCTTTCTTTTTTTTTTTTTTTTTTAAATTTATTTTATTTATGATAGTCACACAGAGAGAGAGAGAGAGAGAGGCAGAGACATAGGCAGAGGGAGAAGCAGGCTCCATGCACCAGGAGCCCGACGTGGGATTCGATCCCGGGTCTCCAGGATCGCGCCCTGGGCCAAAGGCAGGCGCTAAACTGCTGCGCCACCCAGGGATCCCCTTTTTTTTTTTTTTTTTAAATTTATTTTATTCACATGTCTCTTTCAACACGGAGAGCTAAATATACATATCATGACATAAATTTTTATCATGCAAGGCATTTTCCTTATATTGTCCTTCAGGTTTTTAACTCTGGCTGCAAAGAAATTTAATTCATTGTCATTAGAGATCATTGAGAAATAAAGCAAATGCTACTATTACAAATGAAATTATCTCCTCTAAGATCAAGAGTGAGGGATACAATGTTGAGAGCTAACAGGTCCTAACTTTCAAAAAAGTTCTGATGCTTCTTGAAACAGAATTTTTAAGAAATATCAAGGTAGCACAACACTAAATGGAAAAATAGGTAATATGGTAGATTAGTGGAATAGAACTCAGTGCTTGGATGTAAGCTAAAGTTTCAACAGAGTTTGTCAGGAAAAACAATTTAGATGAGGAAAAACCTGTGTGCCCTAAGTCAGGTATCATTTGTTGTTGAAAGATTCTGTTCCAAGTTCACGTATCACCTGGCACAGAGAAGACCCAAAAGTTTATTGAAGAATGAATATATGAATGAATCAGTGGGAAAGTTATGTGTGAGCACGGTTTCATCAGGGGCCAGTAAAGATCCTGACCTTCACTGTTACCTAGAATATTTATTTTCGAGAATTGCAAAATAAATCTGGGCAGGAAAGATGAAGGAATATTTTAGACTTGATCTGATAAACTGGCAGTCTCTGTAGGCTCCTGAGTAGAGGAGTGACACCTAGAAATTTATTTAATATTTCTATGATGAGCAGAGCCATCAGAGAGGATGATCTGAAAAGACTAGAAATATAGGTAAGAATAGAAGTGCACATAAAAGCATGGGTACAGCCTTATCTTATTGCTAGATTTAAATGTGTCCACAGTGGAGAGAGTGAGAAGAGGTGTTAAAAGATAGTAAAATAGGCCACTTACTGCTGTCCATGCATTTCTTTTGCAACGGGCACATAGCCATCCATCACAGATCTCGTGAGAAGGGATACCATAGCAACCTATAAAATAATAGTATGGATCCACGAATTAGGTCTTTTGCATTTTGGTAATATTATACATCTTAGCACTGAATAAATAAAATTAGAACTGCCTACCATAATACCATCTTTGATTCTCACTGCTTAGAACAAAATATAAGCAAGGCTGTCTCTAAGATACTTTTGGTTCTCATGCCTCATAGCTAATAGGATTTCAGTCCCAGGAAACATGAGAGCATAGGTCTTAACCATTACTAATGCTTACGATAGTTCTCAGATAATTCTTGAATGGGCAACATTAAATTTCTAATTTGTTGGGTCTAGTCCTTTACTCATACAAAACATATTTCAAAATAAGTTGCAATTCATAAAGGAAAATTTGGGGAAGATTTAAAATAATACAATAAATAAATTGACATATTTTGCAAGTTAATATAATTTAAAACTACATTTCATAAGCTTTAATCTCAGTGATTGGGATAGAGGATGCACAATTCATGGTTAGTGATGAAGGGGTATCTTCAGTTCTATTTGTAGATTCAATATATGCTTGACTCAAATAAATGGGTAAGGAGATACCTGATGATGCAAATACAAGCAGCAATTATACAGTACCAACAAATGTGTAACTGTGACTGCCTTTCAAAGGGCTTTGAAATTTTAAAGAAGTAATTTTTAATATCAAATTTCTATAACATTTAAATGAAAGAGAAAATAACATAAATGTAATTTCCAAACAAAAGCCTATCACAGTTAACCAAAACTACAAAATGTTTAGTTCGGGGCACCTGGGTGGCTCAGTGGTTGAGTGTCTGCCTTTGGCTCGGGTCATGATTCCGGGGTCCTGGGAACAAGTCCTGCATCAGGCTCCCCTGAGGGAGCCTGCTTCTCCCTCTGCCTATGTCTCTGCCTCTCTTGTGTGTCTCTCATGAATAAATAAATAAATAAAATCTTTAAAAAATAAAATAAAATGTTTAGTTCAAGCACATGTTTATGAAATACTATAGCTAAATTGTATAGCCTGTACATTTGGGAATCAAAATTAAATCCTAGTTTTTGTGAAATGATGCATTGGCTGTTATATACTTATAATAATGTAGATTGAATGCATATATGTCTGTGTTACAGATTGATATAAGTACAACAAAAAGGTTGCTATATTTCAAACACATTATGTTCAAACCTCTTGGGGAAGCTGACAGTATCTAATCAATCAATAAATGATAGCGAGGCTATTTCAGCCCTAAGGTAAGACTGGTGTTTCTCTGGGGTATACAGAAGAAAATACCTATTATTATAACCATTCATGCTACACTGACAGAGACAGACCATACATAAGTATGTTAACATGACATATGATTTGGTAAGATCTGGAATATTAAAATGCTTTAACATAGACTTGTAGTATATGACAGATCCTTTTTCACATTTTAGAGGATTTACATGGCAGGCCAATAAAAAAAAAAAATGTATTTGCCACTTATCCCATGATGTGAAAATATAAAATTGTGACAGGTACGGAGCTTAATCATCTCAGTCCTGGGGGAAAACAACTGTAATGATTGTTCTCCCATGGAAGGCAAGAGATATCTCCTTACCCTTACAAAGAATAAAAATTAAACTCTATAATTAAATTTAACAATAATTCCCCAAATCATCAAATATTCACTTCTCTTTAAAAGTACAAAGAAAAATAATCATGAATCAACACCAGAGATTAAAATTAAGTTTTTACAAACTATATCTTAAGTAAAATTCAAGTGTGTGAAAGGAGCCCCATAGTGACCCAACATCTGGACAAAAAACAAACACACAAAACTGCTCTCCACTGATCCTGCACAAAACTTTAGAAAAAGAGATTATTATACTTACTCATACTTTCATCAGAAGAAATGTGAAAAAGAATGATCTAACCATTAAGAATGCCAATAGTTCAATGTAATAGTGCCAATAGTTCAATGTGGCAGGGGACAAAAGGGTGAGAAACAAAGATTATGTGAAGCACTGAAAAGCCAGTGATTGATGTATGAGAGATTCATTTACTTGCATGAACCCGTACGCAGCACTTTGCACAGGAAATCAGAAGACTTGTTCCATCCTCTTCCAGAAAGGCATTAGGCGGAGAATATTCTATATTTTCTTCACTATAAATAAAACACATCTCTGGAATGAGGGGCTTAGTCTTTCCTCCCGGAGTAACCACTTCATCTAATTTTGTCTCCCATCTAGAATCATTTTCTTCATTGCTGCTATCTGGCTGAAAAACATAATATTCCCACATGAGTGAAAAATATGCAAAAAAAGTTCATCATTTGTTCTGGTCACTCAAATCCACTAACAGCTGTTCCATGCACTAACTTCCAGCTTCTGTTCTTCCTGTTGTTTTCCTTGATATAACTATTAGCTTTTTATCAATGTTCCTCTTCAGGCTCTCATCCAGAAGCTAAGCTGTAGAGACAGGAGGACATTCTGTACATCTGCTTGTATGAAAAAGTGATAACTTGCTAAACTATACTCTTACATAAACATTCAGGGAAAGCATCAATTTTTCTGAGGAATTTTTGTTTCTTTATTTACACCAGGTTAGCCAACCCGGTTTCATTTACTGAAGAATTTTACACCTGGTTACACTTGAAGGAGTGTTTTCAAATACCTCAGTTTTAATCTTTGTAACAGTTTTAAGAGAATTTTTGAAGGTTTTACCTCACCACAAAGTTTTAAAACATCAAGACAGAAATATCTGGAAAATGGCAATTGTCACTAAATTAGAATATATAATGCAAAACAAAATTGTCATCTCACCAACATATATGAAAAACACTCAGTGCTTAACTGAAACTCTAATTAATGAACTATCTTATCTCCAGAGATCTTATATTAATAAATTCCCCTGTATCTTATAATTTTAGTGAGAATTCTTTTAATTTTGGGGAAATACACAGGCAGATTATGATATAGAAATAAGAGTCAATAAAAAAGTTAAGCTTTTCCAAGGAAACACAGACATTCAATGATGAAACAGAAAATAGTTTGTCACTCACAAGGGTCACATCAAAGACAGTGTGTTAAGTTTACTTCCTCTGTTTACAAAGATCTGATAATGTCGCAAATCACATAATTTCATGCCCTGAAATGTCTGAACAAAAAAGCATTTACTTTACATGGGCTCTAAAAGAAAAGCGATCTTAAATAAAATACTTCTGGTTCCATTATTGAGAATATAACTCAGAACACAATGCTCACATCAATACACTTTATATTTTATCTTAAAATAGGTCACGAAGTTCCACCCTTACTAGATTCCTAAAAATCACTGTCTGGGTTAATGTTAGAGAATGCGCCCCTCAGTGAGCTAAAATGCCATCAGTATTACATAAGGATAACACTGAAAATAATACTATGCATAGGTGGCTGATGAGGGTGAACTAAACAATTCAGTTTGTACTGAGTCCTGCTATACCTCATGCATGTTCCACGTGGTAAGATAAAGACAGACATTTTAAACATGGGCCCAGAGCTGACATAGTATTCAGAGTGATATTTTCAAACACAAAACAGAGACTAAGTCTAAGTTCTCTCTGTAAAACTTCTACTATTATTAAGCTTTAAGTTCTGTGTTTCTTGATGAAAAAGGTTGGAACTGCCTGCCCCTTGATTGACATGAACCAAGACTGACAAATAAACCATTTATTTTAAAATGATAAAGCACTATCAGAGAAATGTCTTTCAAGTAGCACCCAGAACTTTTATTCCTTATTCTACAATGGCCATGTAGCTATATAAGTATTGATATCTCCCTTTTCATGTGCACACACACCTTACAATGATTCATCTGTGTTTTTACAGCCATACAGAAAGTGTAGCAGTGACAGTAACCCCTCCACCCTTATTACCTTGTAGTATGGCATAAGGAGAGCACAGATGGCACAGTGTGGCTCCATTTTGGCCATGGTTGCATTATACTCCTGTTCAGCCACAAAGTTTGGGGACTTCGTCTGCCAAAGGTGGACCAAAGGCTTTGCCCAAGACTCTGTTTCTTCCACTTCCTCCTCAATCGATGGAACCTCAGGCAATTCTTGAAAAACAAGGCATGAGAACACAGTGAGCATGGGACCGAGGGAAAAACCAAAACAACCTGGTTATAAAAGAAGCAAACATTCCAAAGTATCATTGATATTAATGTCAGACAGGAAACTTATTTTAGCTTTCAAATACATTCTGAGAGAAGCAGAACAACAACAACAAAAAATGTCCTTATCATCCTCTTCATCTTCAAGGGCAAGGTCAGATCTGATGGCCAGACAATGAGCCTCCTATTGATGGCCTCCCTATCCATGCCAGGAATAACTAAACTGCTCCCTCCTTCAACTTCATTACTTCTGTATTTGTACTGCTACCATAAACACCTCCCATGGGAAAATAGCTTGTATCTGTGAAATTACCTTCCAGCTACCAGAGAAATTCATTGGCCCAGTAACTGCCTTACCAGTATTTTCAGTTTCCTCACCTAACACCGTATATATGGCTTAATAAATATTTATTAATTGAACTTCATTTAATTAACTTTTGGGTTTGAGAATTCATGACAATAACATTTACAGAGCACCTATCACATGCCAAGCAATACAGCGCCATTATATGAATATGGAAAAGAATTCCTATTCAAATCTTATTTGCTCAATATAACACCCCCAGAGGCTCAAATCTCTTAAATATGTATATCTGTTAACATGAATGAGGCAGAGATGTACTCCAGAAAAATAGCACTTTACAAAACTTTATAGAAAGCCAGAAAAATACAGAAAGACATAACAGGTTATGAGAAAAAATTCCTAATGCCTATACCAAAGGACAGTATATCACAGCAGGTGGCAGCAATCACAGCTCCATCTAGGACTTAACATCTTCAGGTGTGACACATTCTAAAACTCCTCATCACTAGCTGTCATAGTCTTATAAATAAATACTGGGGAGCAATGTCCTCAAGTCCCAAGCACAGGGGCTTCTATGAACCAGGGTGTGCCAGCCCTTGCCTTGTTGACTTAACCATTTTTAAAAAGTCAAAATAGATTTGCTTAGATGGAAAAATAAGAAGAGCTATGAAGCTGAAAAGAACTCAAAAGACATCAAATGCCAACTGAAGTGAAAGGGAATGTTCCTGCTTCCATGTTGGTGGTGGTGGTGCTATTATCATTATTATTATTATCACTATTATCAACAATGGAAAATGCTTAGTACTTAGCCAAGCAGTATCTGAAAACAAAAGGTAAGAACCTTAGCCTCTGTTTGCAGTGAAGTAATCTGACACTAAACATACACTGTTTCCACCTCAGTCTCCCTCCAATACAGAACAGAAGACTTCCTATGAAGACTTAGATTTGACAAATGAAAGATGAGAGGAGAGGAGTTGACTAGGAATTTGAAATACCATTAAGTCCTTAACTCACAGGCTAATATCTACCACATACACGCTAAAAATGGGATCTAAACAAAAAGAAATCCTTGGAGTTTGAATAGCTACTCCCTCTTCCACAGTAGATTTATCATATCACTTGCTTTATTATAAAAGATTGAAACACACAAGATAGATGATGCTCTTACCCCTTTGGTTGGTCATAAGTTAACCTGAGGAGTTCTCAAAATATTTTCAGGGACAGAGGAAATACTATTTAATTCTCAAAAGCCTAACAACAGAAAAGAAGTAGAGGAGAAGGACAATTCCTAACAAGGAAGCCAGAGAGCAGGAGGGTAATGCAAGCCGTGGCACTGGACCTAGGATAGCCTGATTCAACTGGAGCTTTTCTCAGACTTTCTCAACAGACCTGGGAGAGAATCCTTCTCTAACAGATGTCCTTCCCCAAAGATGAGGTTGCACTCTGCTCCAACAAGTTATTTATCTTGTTTGGATAATCTCTGGGCCAGAATACATAGTGAGCACTGTAATGATGTAATATCATTAGTTAAAAGCATTATGGCAGCAAAATCGTGCAGCATGAAGTACAGGGAACTGTTAGTCCAGAGACCTAGCTTTAAATTCAAACCCTTTGATTCAGAGGCCTATATGGCTTTGGGTAAAATAGATTTTCACATAGTAAGAATTCCTTTTTCACCTACTTCAGAGGTTTTTTTTCTTTTTAATATTAAAATGAAATACTGTAAAACTTTTTATATTTGAAAGTGCTGGAATTCTTTGTAAAGTCCCAAATGACATAACTGTATATATTGTTATGTAAAATCCATCTAATCATTTTATTTTCATTTGATCTGTTTATCAATTAAGTGCTACAATATTTTATGAGGAGGAAAATAGGGTACATTTAATCTTAAATATATGATATTATTCATATTTTAATTTAGCTTTGAAAACCAAAAACAGGGACGCCTGGGTAGCTTAGCAGTTCAGAGTCTGAACCAGCTAAGGTCCTTTGGCTCAGGTCCTGATCCCGGGGTCCCGGGATAGAATTTTTCCAGCCTGCTTAAGATTCTCTCTGCCCCTCCTCACCCCTTTTCTCCCCTCCCTCTAAATAAATAAATATCAAATTAGTTCTTACAACATCCTTGTAAAAGAAAAAGGCAAGGGTAGATATTATCAAACAAAAAAAAGACATGAACACTGTAGGCATTTAATCAATAATAATGTTTTTATTACTAAAATCATATCTTTTTTATACCAGCATAGCAACCACCAGAAGATTGTGCATAGCTCTGAGTCTCATCCTGAATGCCATAGATTGCTATAGATTCAGGAGAGGGTGAGACAAATGAAAAATCCCTTGGTATAAGTGCATAAAGCTTAGGAAATCTGTGAAAACATTACTAGCAGTTACTGTATTCCTAACAAGAACAAAAGAAGGGCCAATAGTGTGACAGTCATTCTCAAAGGTCTGTGGACTTCCAGACACATACAGCACATTTCACAAAGTCTGTAGAGTCAAAACTACTTTCAAAATAACATGAAGATGTTATTTGCCTATGTCAACCTGGCAATAATTTTGTTAAATTTGTGATAAACATGGGATATATGCATAAAGTACAACTGCACAATAAAGTTCAATATTTGTCTTGAGGAAAAGCATATGTGCAACTAGTTGAATTGTAAGTTGAGTAAGTTGTCTCTTTCATGAAACACCATTTTTCCTTGAAAGAATAATTAACAGACAAACTATGGTAAATTAGGGTCTAGAAGGAATTTTCATAAGTGAAAAAAGAAAGCCTGTCATTTAAAAAAAACAACTATTCAGAGTGTTTGCTGATAGTGGTAAATTCAAGTTTATGAGTCAAAATTAAAATTCTGGAAAACATGTATCCACTATTGTAATCCTGACAGCTTCCCAATACTTAAAGCTGGTTCTGATGGTACTAACAGTGATGATATAAATCATAATATTTAAATATTATATAAAGAGACCTATATAACTCAGATCTGTTTACCAACACATGATGTTCCAAAATCATGCATGTGTAAAAGAGTCACTCAGAGTGCAAGACAGACCAATGAATTTTTATCAATAAAGTACAAAGAGTTCATTGATGTGATTTCAGATTCCACATTGCAACTACTTTTTTAAAAACTAACATATGCCAAATTTTGGTGTAGTGTCAAAGAAGAAGATCCATAATTATCTGAAAAGGTTATAAAAATATTGTACCCCTTCCAAACACATATCTGTGTGTGGCTGGACATTCCTCACATACTTTAAAACCAGACCCATGGGAAGGGAAGAGAAAAAGAATAGGAAGAGAAAGGACATGACAAGATTAAACAAAACCTCTTTGGGGTCCTCAAAACACTTAAGGACACAGGGGTTCCTGAGAGCAAAAAGGCTGATAATCATTAACATATACATAGTGATATATATATTCATCAAAAATATTAGTATCATAGAGTTACTGTTGAACAAATACAGCCCTAATAAAACTGGTGCAGGCTCTGTTCTCACAGCCAGGCCAGAATTCCATAAACTGTTTTCCTTAATTGATATATGATGCTTAAACAAAAAGAAAACATGTCAATACTGGAAGAAGGCATCCTTTTCTCTCAGTTCCTCCATTAAGGTCTGAAAGATTTGTTAGCTATAGTAGAAAACAAATTCAATGCCACCAGCACTTCATTTTTCTTCTTAGTGAGTCTCTTACTTCATGAAGGCAATCTAAACTTACAAAAACGTTCCCATTACTCTGTAGTGAGCGAAATACTGCTAAGAAAAGCCATGAGCCTAAACATACAGTAGCTTCTAAAATTTACATAAGCTATTATACAGAATTCACAGAAGCAGTTTATAACACAGCTCTAGACACAATGTTCTTAGGAGCTTTGTCCTGAGTAAATGTAAGCAATGGCTTAGGTGGTCTGGATAGCCAGTTCCCTAACAACCACTATACCATGGGGGAACAGGGAAAACACATACCACCTTGGATAAATATAGTGAAGTAACTTGTTGAAAATGTTACTGCCTTCAAGAGTTGCTCTGAAATGTGACGTAATGAACACTGGGTATTATATAAGACTGGTGAATCACTGACTTCTACCTCTGAAACCAATAATACATTATATGTTAATTAATTATAAGTTAATTAATTGAATTTAAATAAAAATTTTAAAAGACATTAAAAAAGAGCTGCTCTGAAATTTTTTAGTTGCCACAAAAACAGTAACTTGAATTACATGATAAAAGAACTTGCCCAAAGGCAAAATACCAAGCTCCTAGATCATGCACACAATACACTGAAACAGTTATTTTTAATAGTATTAAAAAGATTCTTTCTGGCAAGAGTTGCAATAACTTATACTAGACAAAATAGACTTTAAAATAAAGACTGTAACAAGGGACAAAGAAGGACATTATACCATAATAAAGGAGACAATCCAACAAGAAGATAAAACAATTGTAAAAATTTATGCATCCAACATGGGGGAGCACCCAAATACATAAAAACAATTCATAACAAACACAAAGGAACTAATTAATAATAATACAATAATAATAGGGGACATTAACACTGCACTTACATCAATGGACAGATCATCTAAACAGAAAATCAACAATGAAGCAGTAGCTTTGAATGACAGACTGGACCAAATGGACTTAACAGACATATTCAGAACATTCCATCCTAAAACAGGAGAATATATCTTCTTTTCAAGTGCACATGGAACGTTCTCCAGACTAGATCTCATTTTAGGCTACAAAACAAATCTCAAGAAAGTCAAAAAGACTGAAGTCATACCACATGTCTTTTCTGATCACAACACTATGAAAATAGAAATCAGCCACAATAAAAAAAAAAATCTGAAAAGACAACAAATAAATAGGGGTTAATTCAATGAGGTAATAAAAGGAGAAATAAAACAGTACATGGAAACAAATTAAGCAGTCCAAAACATAAGGAACACAGCAAAAACAGGTCTAAGGATTTTTATAACAATACAGGCCTACCTCAAGAAGTAATAAGAATGTCAAATAAACAACCCAACTTTATACCTAAAAGAACCTAGAAAAAGAACAACAAACAAAACCTAAAAGCAGCAGAAGGAAGGAAATAATAGATTACAGTAGAAATAAATGATATAAAACTAAAAATACAATAGAACAGATAAATGAAACCAGAAGCTGACTTAAAAAAAATTAAAACTGATAAATCTCTAGCCAGACTTAAGAAAAAGAGAAAAAAGACCCAAATAAAAAAAAAAAAATGAAAGAAAAGTAACAACACCACAGAAATATAAACAATTGTAAGAACATATTATGAGCAATTATATGCCAACAAATTTGAAACCTAGAAGAAATGGATAAATTTCTAAAAACATATAAACTACCAAAACTGAAATGGGAAGAAAAGAAAATTTGAATAGATCAATAACCAGCAAAGAAGTTAAATCAGTAGTCAAAAACTCCCAACAAAAGTCCAAGACCAGATGGCTTCACAGCCAAATTCTGCCAAACATTTAATACCTATTCTTCTCAAAGTTAATACCTATTCTTTTCAAAGAATCCCAAAAATATAAGAGGGAGGAAAACTTCCAAATTAATTCTAAGAAGCCAGCATTACCTTAATACCCAAACCAGATAAAGACACCAGAAAAAAAAGAGAACTATAGGCCAGTATCTCTGATGAACATGGATGCAAAAATTCCAACAAAACACTAGCAAACAAGATCTAACAATACATTTAAAAATCATTCACCACAATCAAGTGGGATTTATTTCTGGGTTGCCAGGATGGTTCAATATGCATAAATCTTTCAACGTGATACATCACATCAGTAAGAGAAAGAATAAGAACCATATGATCATTTCAACAGACACAGGAAAAGCATTTGCCAAAGCACAACATCCATTCATGATAAAAACTTTCAAAAAAGTAGGTTTAGAGGGAATATACCTCAACATAATAAAAGCCGTCTATGAAAAACCCACAACTAACATCGTTCTCAGTGGGGGAAAATGGAGAGCCTTTTCCCTAAGGTCAGGAACAAGACAAGGATATCCACTCTCACCACGATTATTCAACATAGTATTGGAAGTCCTAGCCACAACAATTGGACAACAAAAAGAAATAAAAGTCACCCAAATCAGCAAGGAAGAAGTCAAACTTTCACTACTGGTAGATGATATGATACTCTATATAGAAAGCCCAAAAGACTTCACCAAAAAACATTTAGAACTTATAAATAAATTCTACAGAATCAGAGGATACAAAAATAAATGTACAGAAATCTGTTGCATTTCTATACACTAATAATGAAGCAACAGAAAGAGAAATTAAGAAAACAATGCCATTTACAATTACACCAAAAATAATTAGATACGTAGGAATAAACCTAACTAAAAGAGGTGATAGACCTATATACTCTGAAAACTAGAAAATATTGAGGTAAGAAATTGAAGATGACACAAAGAAATGGAAAGACATTTCATGCTTACAGATTGGAAGAACAAATATTGTTAAATTGTCTATACTACCCAAAGCAATCTACACCCTTAATGCAAACCCTATCAAAATATCAACAGCATTTTTCACAGAAAAGAATAAACAAATCCAAAATGTGTATGAAACCACCAAAGAGGAGATCCCTGGGTAGCTCAGCGGTTTGGTGCCTGCCTTTGGCCCAGAGCATGATCCTGGAGTCCCAGGATTGAGTCCCGAGTCAGGCTCCCGGAGTGGAGCCTGCTTCTCCCTCTGCCTGTGTCTCTGCCTCTCTCTCTCTCTCTCTCTATGTCTATGATAAATAAATAAATCTTTAAAAAAAAAAAAAAAAAAAGAAAGAAACCACCAAAGACCCCAAATGGTCAAAGCAATCTTGAAAAAGACAAACAAGGCAGCCCAGGTGGCTCAGCGGTTTAGTCCGCCTTCAGCCCAGGGCCTAATCCTGGAGACCCAGGATCAAGTCCCACATCAGGCTCCCTGAATGGAGCCTGCTTCTCCCTCTGCCTGCGTCTCTGCCTCTCTCTCTCTCTCTCTCTCTCTCTCTTTCTCTGTGTGTGTGTGTCTCTCATGAACAAATAAATAAAATATTTTTTAAAAAAAGAAAAAGACAAACAAAAAAGAAAGGAAAACAAAAGAAGAAAAGTTGGAGGCATCACAATTCCGGACTTCAAGTTATATTACAAAGCCATAGTAATCCAAACAGTATGGAACTTGCACAAAAACACAGAGACTAATAGAACAGAATAGAAAACCCAGAAATAAAGCAATAATTATACAGTTACTTAATGTTTGACATAGCAGGAAGGAATATCCAATGGGAAAAGGCAGTCTCTTCAACAAATGGTGCTGGGAAAACTGGACAGCAACATGTCAAAAAATGAAACCAGACCACTTTCTTACACCATACACAAACATAAATTTGAAATGGATTAAATTCCTTAATGTGACACCTGAAACCATAAAAATCCTAGACTAGCGCACAGGCAGTAATTTCTCTGACATTAGCCATAGCAACCTGTTCCTAGATAGGTCCTTAAGGAAAGGGAAACAGAAGCAAAAATACATTCTTGGTACTATATCAAAATAAAAAGCTTTTGCACAGCAAAGAAAATGATCAACAAAACTAAAAGGCAATCTACAGAATGGGAAAAGATATTTGCAAATGACGTATGTGATAAAGGATTAGTACCCAAAATATATAAAGAACATATGAAACTCAACACCTAAAACACAAATAATCCAACTTAAAAAATGGGCAGAAGACATGACATATATTTCTCTAAAGAAGACATCCAGATGGCCAACAGGCACATGAAAGGATGTTCATCACCACTTACCATCAGGGAAATGCAAATCAAAACTACATTGAGGTATCTCACACTTGTCAGAATGACTAAAATAAAAAACACAAGAAACAGCAAGGATGTGGAGAAAAAGGAACTCTCATGTACTCCTGTGGAGAATGCAAATTGGTCCAGCCACTCTGGGAAACAATATGGGGGTTCCCCAAAAGGTTAAAAATAGAACTACTCTATGATCCAGCAATCACACTATTAGGTATTTACCCAAAGGATATAAAAATACTGATTTGAAGGGACACATGTATCCCAATGCTTATAGCAATATTATCAACAACAGCCATATTATGGAAAGAACCCAAATGCTCATCAACTGATGAATAAAGAAGCTGTGGTATATATCTACAATGGAATATCACTCAGCCATTAAAAAGAATGAAATCTTGCAACAATGTGGATGAAGTGTATTACGCTAAGCAAAATAAATCAGAGAAAGACAAATACCATATGATTTCATTCATGTGGAATTTAAGAAACAAAGGAACAAAGGGGAAAAAAGAGAGATAGGCAAACTAAAAAACAGACATATTAACGATAGAGAAGAAAATTATGGTTCCCAGAAAAGATGGGTGAAATAAGTGATAGGGATTAAAGAATGCACTTGTTGTGATAAGCATCTGGTGATGTATGGAAATACTGAATCGCTATACTGTACACATGAAACTAATATAACATGGTATGTTAACTAACTGGAATTAAAATAAAAACTTACAAAATTAAAAATTAGCAGCTCCTGGCTGGCTTAGTCAGTAGAGAGTATGAGTGTTGATCTTGGGGTCATCAGTTTGATCTCCAGGTTGCGTATAGTGATTACTTAAAATCTTTTTAAAAATTAAAAAAAAAAATTTTTTTTTACTTATACATAAAAAAAATCAAACATTGCCTCTAAGTCTGAATATTTCTAGCAAACATAAAAGCTCTTGGAGAAAACTAGTACAAATGGATATGCACACAGAACCCAAGAATAGTGCTTAGAAAGAATTAAGAGGTAAACCAACAGTATTGGATTTATATATGTGACAGCACTAAGAAGCAACCACACTTCTGCCACTTAGATAAAATCAAAATAAGCAGCCCCTCATAGACAGTCTGCTTACAACTCACCCCATCCTTCATCAATGTATCTTAAATGCACCTCCAAAATATTCCTCCATGTTTGCTATTCAAATCATACTTTGTGTGATATTGTGATAAAAAAAAAGAAACATATTTAGTCTTTGATCCAGTTCCTGGCAGAGAGCTTCTAAAACCCTAGGAATTTCCTGAGTGATATGGGTGAGAAGAGCACCATTGTGTGAAATATTCGGTCTCAGTTCTTAGTTCCTGACACTAGAACTTCGAAGACTCCTAGAAAAGTATCCTTTGTATGCTAATCAGGCTGGTAGCTGGGGGCCCCTCAGATAGCTTCAGGATAGGTGCAGGTTATCAGAGAGCCCAAGGCATGATTAGAGGGTTGGCACTTCAGCCCCACCTCTGGCCTCAGTGGAAGGGAGAGGGGCTGGGGATGGAGTTAAATTGCCAAATAATGATGATTTATTCAACCATGTGAACAATCAAGCCTCCATAAAAGCCATTAATGCAAAATGGACAAAGTTCCTAAAAATTATAAAAAATCACAAAAATCCTAGAAGAGAGCACAGGTAGTAGTTTCTCTGACATTGGCCATAGCAACATTTTTCTAGATAGGTGTGCTGAGGCAAGGGAAACAAAAGCAAAAATAAACTACTGGAACTACATCAAAACAAAAAGCTTCTACACAGCAAAAGAAACAATCAACAAAACTCAAAAACAATTTATTGAATGGAAGAATTATCTACAAATGACACATCTGATAATGAGTTAGTATCCAAAATATATAAAGAATTTATAAACTCAACACCCAAAACACAAATAATCCAATCAAAAACTAGGCAGAAGACATGAGCAGACATTTCTCTATGGAAGATATCCAAGATGGCCAACAGACACATGAAAAGATTCTCAACATCACTCATCATCGGGGAAATGCTAATAAAAAGTACAAGTTATCACCTCATATCTGTCAGAATGGCTAAAAGCAAACACAAAAAGCAAGTGTTGGTGAGGATGTGGAAAAAGGAACCCTTGTGCACTGTTGGTGGGATGCAAACTGGTGCAATCACTGTGGAAAACAGTATAGGAGATTTTTCAAAAAATTATAAACAGAATTATCACATGATTCAGTAAGTCCACTACTAGGTATTTACCCAAAGAATACGAAACACTAATTCAAAAGATATATGCACCCCTACGTTTATTGCAGCATTATTTACAATAGCCAAATATGGAAGAAGGCCAAGTGTCCATGGATAGATGAATGGATAAAGACGTTGTGGTATATATAATGAAATATTAGTCATAAAAAAGAATGAAATCTTGTCATTTGCAATGACACAGATAGACCTAGAGAATATAATGGTAAATAAGTCAGAGAAAGAAAATACCATATGATTTCACTTATATGTGAAGTTATGAAACAAAACAAATGAAAAAGGAAAATAAACACAAACCAAGAAAATAGACTCTTACCTAAAGAGAACAAACAATAGGTTACATGAGATACCAGCCATAATGCTGCTACCCATTACTATGTAAGACCTACTGTTTCAACAGACAATGGTTCCTTCCCTTCTGGGTCTCCAGCATTAATCTATGGGGTCTGCAGCAGAGTCTTTGCAAACATCATCTGCAAAATTTTCATCCAGAAAATTACCTAAAATATATGCCCTAAATATTAAACTTTTAACATGACAAGGCAGATTGGAAGAGGAAGAACTAATCTACACAGGCACTCAATTACCTCTTATTATATAAACATTTCTATATATATATATCGAATACATATATATATATATATATATATAAAGATCTATATTTCCAGGGGGAAAAAATGCCCTTATTCTCCTAGTCATTCAAAAACATCACTAAATATTATTCATGATAAGAAGATTAATGTCCTTTCCAAAAGTATCCCCCTAAAAGTGCTCATTTAGAAATATATAAATAAATTATGGCATGGCCATATTATGCCAGCATTAGAAAAGATGTTTTATGGGTTTTTGTTTTGTTTTGGTTTTTAAGTAGGCTCCATGCCTAGCCTGCAGCCTAGCGCGGGGCTTGAACTTACAGCCCTGAGATCAAGACCTGAGCTGAGATCAAGACTTGGACTCTTAACCAACTGAGCCACCCAAGTGCCCCTAGAAAAGATGCTTTTAAAGAGCATTACTGAAATATAATAAATATGAATACATATATAATAGTAAGTGAATATGAATACTGCATTAATAAATTTAAAACAGGCACAAAATTATATATAGAGAGAATGTCAATTCTATAAAAATATATTTAAAAATGTGAAATAAAGGAAAGGGAATCTCTAAGTTTTTGTAATTATAAAAATATGCAATCTTTAAAGTTAAAAAAAAAACCCGCAGTCAGAATAATATTAGGTAGCTCCTATGAATTGGGGAAAACAGTTTAAAAGCAGACTTATGTCAGATTTATTCACTCCTCTGTAAAGTCTTTTTGACAAATTTCGCTTAGTAAGTGCAAGTAGATTTCTCAACAGAAAAACATTTGGGCCATTATTGAATGAAGGGCTGTTGCCAGGACTTACTGATGGAATCCAGCAGATGGGAAAAGCCATCTACTCTACTATAGTACGATTTTCCCTTTACCAAGCATTTTGCAGCTGGGGTTATGTTCCAGTGATGTGTTTTGGCTGCTCGAGCATTATTCTCTGCTATGAAGAGCACAATAGCATCTGTTAACTTTCAGGTACTTGAGCTAAATCTGTCTGGAAGGCATTATATATAGTTTCAAATATCCTAGAAGAAATTGTGGGGGAAGAGGATGAGGGAAGAAGAGAGAGGGCATAAATGAACTGCTCAAACAAATAAATTCAAACTTGGGTAGTTTATTGTTCCTATACAGACTACTTAATAATCTGTACACAAACTGAATTTCAATGATTTTATGAATCACTGAGTTTCAAAGGTTTGTAAAGCTGTGTTCAAAGGTACAAAAGAGGGGTGCCTGGGTGGCTCAGTCTGCTAAGTGTCTGCCTTTGATTCGGGTCATAGTCCTGGGGTCCTGGGATCAAGCCTCATGTCAGGCTCCCTGCAGGCAGTCTGCTTCTCCCTTTCCCTCTGCTGCTCCCCCTGCTTGTGTGTTCTCACTCACATATTTTCTCTCTCAAATAAATACATAAAATCTTAAAAAAATATACAAAAAAAAATTATAGGACTTTTAAGTATGGTTTTCCTGGGAAGTATTGACATAGAGGAAAAATTAAATTATATACCAAGGAAAAATGAAATCCCCTAAAATGCTAATGTGATCATGGATAACAGAGAATTATTTTAGTTCTAAAGCATTTTAAAAAAATCTTTATTTATTTGAGAGAGAGAGAGAGAGAACAGGGGGGAAGGGCAGAGCAAGATGGAGAGAAACTCAAGTAGATTCCCTGTTGAGTGCAGAGCTTCATATGGGGCTTGATCTCAAGACCCTGAGATCATAACCTGAGCTGAAACGAACAGTCAGATGCTTATCCAAATGAACCACCCAGGTACCCCAGTTCTAAAGCACTTCTTAAACTAAATGGATTGACATAGTTTTATTCTTTATGCTTAACATTACAATAACAGAGATGTCAAAACATTTCAAAGGATACATTCCAACTCGTTCAATACACTGTTTTAAACAACAGAAATAGGGGCACCTGGGTGAAGCAGTCAGTTGAGCATCTGACTTTTGGTTTCAGCTCAGGTTGTGGTTTTAGGGTCATGGGATTAAGCCTGGTATCCAGCTCTGTGCTCGGTGCAGAGACTGCTTGAGAATCTCTCCCTCCCTTCGCTCCTCACCCCCCCACCCATTGTCTCAAATAAATAAATCTGTAAAAAGAAAGAAACATTCCAAAGCACACTCCTTTAAAATTCCTATTACACAAAAATGCCCTGATACTTATAGTACCTGTGAGGAGGTGGGTTTCATGGAGAACTTTACCACAATTATCAATATTACTTAAACTTGTTAGAGGATGTTAGCTTATATTTCACCTATGTACACATTCTTACAAAACACAGAGACAGCAACAGGAACTACTTTGAATGGTCTATTTTGCCAACAGATGGCCAGTTAGAAACACATCTTTATATGTGTTCACTTCAGCTTCTTTTCTCAGGACTGGGGCTGTTACCAGGGGTTCCTAACATGATAAAGTAGAAAGAGTATAAACTTAGAAACGAGACAGGATTTAAAGCCTGTTATTTACCAATTATCAGCCTCGTGGCCCTGGACAAGTGATTTAAAGTCTCTGAGCTCAGTTTTCTCAACAGAATAATCTATCTTCAAGAATTATATATAACAATTGCCAGAAATGTATACAACAGGAAGAGTAGGGCATGGTCAGTTCTCACATTGTGGTCAGGACGGGAACAAGAAAACTCCTAAAGGAAAACTGCCCTACTTTTCGAAAACTAGCTGACAACATGGTAGCACAAGGAGCATTTTCTGAGCATCATATCAAAGAATAGTCAAAGGGCCAGCCTGGGTGGCTCAGCGGTTTAGCGCCGCCTTCAGCCCAAGGCGTGATCCTGGAGACCCGGGATCGAGTTCCACGTCCGGCTCCCTGAGTGAAGCCTGCTCCTCCCTCTGCCTGTGTCTCTGCCTCTCTCTCTCTCTCCCCCTCTGTGTGTGTGTGTGTGTCTCTCAGTAATAAATAAATAAAATCTTTAAAACAAAACAAAACAAAGACAGGTCAAAAATTGAGCCTATGAAACTCACAGTGTGCTAGGTAATAGGACAGATGCTGAAAATAAGCAATAAAAACAGTCCTTTACCTTCAAAGAGTTCAAAATTTCCCATGGGAGAAATCTCCAATTTCCTAAACTATTTTATTAAAAGCATCTATAATACAAAGTCAAAAACTGGCTGAACAAGATCTCAAAGCAAAGAACCACTAGCATGTTGCAATTTACATGCAAAACAAAAGCTCCCCTTAGCTAAAAGTCAGCCCTGGTCATCTACATAAAGGACAGCAAGATCCTGAGACATTTTGACCCAAGCACTGCAAAACTGCTTGGCATTTTAAACAAAACAGTTGCTTAGGAGACAAATAAGAACTTCATGTGGAGTGGCCATTATGCCAACTACTAGAGAAACAGGCACTCTGACTACTTGGAGAGAAGGCACAGAAATAACAAGATGACAAGGTGGCAAATGTTTATTCTGCCTCCACAATTAAAGCCACCACATAATCCTATCAGCTATGCTTCTTGCTGCTCTTCCAACATGCCACATTCAGTGCCTCTTGGGGGCCTCTGTACTCACTGTTGTCTCCCAAGAAGATTCTTACTCTAGATCCCTAGGCAAACTTACTTACAGTCATTATAAAGTATATTTCCTCAAGAAAAGATATTAACAATTATGGAAATACTTGAGTAATATTCAAACATGTTCACCTATTATAGCAAACCTTTTCTTTTTATTAGCATGGCAAAATCGCTACATGGTCCAATCTTGACAATGTTTCCCCAAAACGAAAACATAAGCAGAAAAGATAAAAGAAAAAAAAAACCCACAACACTATACAGAATTGAAATGATGACAGAGTGGCCACTTCCTGATCACTCACTCACATGTCACTTAAGCTATCACTCCCAACTCCCAGCAATGAAAACTCCCCTCCTAAAAGCAGGACAATGGTCCCCAAATATCAGCCTGCAGAAAGAACACTGCCAGCTCAGGACTAAGTTTTCAACAGTCAGAGGCAAAAGAAAGAAAATGAAGACCACCAAGTAATCATAAAATTAAATTTTAGTCTATGTAAACTCTGTAAATTTTGCATACTTATTCTTGATCGTCATAATTAGCTTTACAATCAAACAAAAGGTGGCAATAAAAATTCAGAAAATATGGTACAAAATATGGGACAATCGAGTGGCCTACAGGGTTAAGACATCTCTGTCTCCAGGGAAAGGGGGTTGTGTACAAGTGTAAGGAAATGTAGAATAATACATTAAGTTGTGTGAAATTACAGTTTCTGTAGATAAAAAATAAAATATTGACAATTTCAAACATTTCAACCTAATACAATATTTTTCTAAAGAATGGAATGTACCACAATTATGTAGTACCAAAAGATAATCCTCAGATGTTTCTATTAGACTTTAAGAACAAAACACACAATTTCAAAAGAATCAAAGTCTTGACTAACATTTTACAATCTCAATGCTTATAGCACACTCAGATGCCTCATCATAAGACTTCATGCCAGCCACTGATTCTAAAAAGTACAGAAAGCAATCATATAAGTTAAAAGTTAGCATTTTTCCCTCTAATTCAATCAAACATTTATGAAGCCAGTAGCATAACAAAAGCAAGGTGTTTTTTTATTTTTATCTCCCATTCTGCAATAAAAGTCAACACCATTGGAGCTTCCGATGGAATTTACTGACAGAGAAATCAAGCTAAACTGAGAATGCCTGACAATTATTACTCAGCTGAGTGCTAGATAAAATATCCATTAAATCTGAGTGCCAACATCATTTAATGTTTTATGTCCACATAATGCAGGAAAACAGGCTGTGACCTATCAACAGACATTCCTAGCCAATCTACTTAGTAATCTGCTGAAGTTGTTGTTTTATTGCTTAAACAGACAAAAATACAACTGTGCTTATTATGATTACCTCAAGCAAATAAGATTTGATGGAACAAAGAGAAGAAAGAGATCACTATGTAAAAATTAATAACATTTGGAGCATGACATGCAACAGTCAGTCATAAAACGCATTTGTTTTTTAAAACTGGCAGGGAACTTTTTACATAGGGGAAACACTGTTGCTGAGGGATGTTCCTATACTTCAATGTTTTGCTTTTCAATGAAAGGCTAACATGGGGCAAGGGACTAGACTACATAGTATCCTCTATTACATATTCATAATATTCAAGTTTGAATGAAACTTTAGGGTTTGAAAGAAAATTTAGGACTACTAATGAGAACATGATAAGCCTTAGAGAGATTACATGACTTTGTTCTCCAGCGCCACATAGCTATTAACAGCCGAGGAAAGACCAGAACAAGGTTTCTGGTTGCCACCATTAATAGTCATGTATTCATTACCATCTGGTAAAATAAACAAATGGGTGCTTTCAATATTTAAAATAAAATTGTTATCTAATTGATTGATTTCTAAAGATTTTATTTATTTATTCATGAGAGGCACAGAGAGAGAGAGAGAGAGAGAGACAGGCAGAGGAAGAAGCAGGCTCCATGCAGGGAGCCCGATGTGGGACTCTACCCCACGGCTCTGGGATCATGCCCTGAGCCAAAGGCAGATGCTCAACCACTGAACCACCCCCAGGTGTCCCAATTGTTATCTAACTTAGTACTTAGATAATATTTGTAAAGTTTGAATCAATAAAAGGCATCACTATTATATTTGGTCAACATATCCACTAATCCTTAAAATAAAAGAAATAAAATGATGACTGGCAGATCTATACCAATTCTGTTAGAAAGGAGGGAATTACAGTATGCCAGAGACTAAAAGGCATAATTCTCCCCTAAAACAACAACTTACCAAAGGTAAGTGAAACAGTAAATTCTAAAAAATGTCCTTTTGTTAGAGGAACAAATGCAAAGTGCCCAGGAACCAGTTCGTACACTAGTAGCACTTACAATGACTGAATGACAAAGGCTAAACTTCAGAAAATATCACAGGAACTATCAAGCAATGCCAGAAGAAAACAAAAATCTCTAATGAAGTGAAATCAGTGGGTAGTTCCAGTTGTGGGAAGATGTGCTTCAGACTGATTCAGCATGCAACTACATCATAAACATGAGCATTTTAACAAAAGGAATGTGAAACAGAGAAAACCACTTGGGAAAGTAATCAAATTTTGTCAGATTTTCATTTCTGAGATTACTTAATTATGCTTAATTATGCTTAGATGTATACATTTTATTCTTTAAAATAACTGAATATCTAGGTTAAATGGGTTAAATAACTGTCAAACACCAAGAATAATCTGTAAGTAAGGCAGCAATTTCTATCCCTTCCATCTCTATATTTAAATATTTAATCCATTACTAAATGAATTATAGTATTAATATAGACAGATTGTCTAAAAAAATAAATTGCTGTAACATTGCCTGAAATACACTCCTAATCTAACCCTCAAGGCACTCAGACATTACAGAGATAGGGATCAAGGTCTAAGCTGTCTTTAATTTCAAAGAGATGCTTAGCAGCTCATTACTGTACTGCACTTGCTGAATTGATGATTTATAAAGAGCTTTCCAGACAGCTGAGATTAGAGAAAATTAGAGCCATGGCAGGGCTTTAATCTGAATATTGTCAATTCCTTGTAGGTGCGGTCACCTTTGTAGTTGGGTAAACATGCTACAGATGAGTATCTGGATCTTTCAACCTTTCTATATAATTATAAATTATAAAATTATAGTTGAAGAATTAGAAATAAAAATTTGGTCCACTAGGGATGAACTCAACATATCACCACATGTCATTTTAGGGTATTTGAAATGCCAAAAATCCATTCCTGAGCCCCTAAGTTAGAAATCCCAATCTTTTCTGGCAAATTCTCATATTTCACCCAAGTAGAAACAGAAGCCAAAATCAGTCAAAAAACTGAAAAAAGCGGGGATGAAAGGGTGAGGTGGGTGGTGCCTGGGTGGTTTACTGGGTTTAGCATTTGACTTCAGCTCAGGTCTTGATCTCGGGGTCCTGGATCAAGCCCTGCATTGAGCTCCCCACTCTGGGGGAGTCTGCTTCTCTCTCTCCCTATTCTTCCCTCTTCCCCCACTCGTGCTCTCTATCTCTCTCTCAAATAAATAGGTAAAATCTTTGAAAACCAAAAACCGCAAACAACTGATAAGGGACATCTAGGCCAGGACTTTAGTCAGAGTCTATTTTCCAGTAGTAAAGCAGATTCCACTTTAGAGTGGGTTCAAAAGATTTTGTAATTGTTTCTGCTAGATGCCTGAGACACATTAACAGTCAAGACCCACTTTGACTTTAAATTTCTGACTTAGCATAAGACACACATGTGACGGCAGTCCTATGGTTAAGAACTGTTAGGATGACTTTGTCTTATTACCTATCCCCTTTCCCCATTCCAGCCCAGACCCAGGTAGCAAGCCCTCTCATCCTTTGCCTGTTAATGGTCAGCTCTGTGTGTCTGCGGGATCCTATGAAGTTCCCTATTTCCCAGCATATTTACCCCAAACAGCCACAGCAGGAGATCTCCTCTACCAACGTGAGGTTGTGAGGTTGTTTCTCTCTGAATCCCCCCTGGATTAGCTCCACTATCAACCTTCTACCTATTCTTCAGGATTATATCACAATAAGCACAAACATTCCCTCCATGCAAACACTGCTCTGAGTGCTCCACACAATGTTTTAATTCTCAAAACAATTCCACGTGGCTGATGATGCTACAGCTGTACTGTGTAAACACAGCTATCAAAGCAGGGAGGTCTCAGAGCTCACAGAGAGCTGCAGCCAGCTGATCAGGACTGTAGGCAGGGACAAACATTTGATATGGCTTTGTCCCTCCATGGGTGTGGAAGGTTGATTTTTGTTGTTGTTGTTCTTTTAAGTTATTTTTACTTACTTAACAGAGAGAGCCAGAGAGCACAAACCAAGGGTTGGGGGGAGGCAAAGGGAGAAGGAGAAGCAGACTCTCCCCTGAGGAAGGAGCCTAGTGTGGAGCTCCATACCAGGACCTGAGCCAAAGGCTTAACCGACTGAGCTACGCAGGCATTCAAGGTTGATTGTTTTATCAATTATTTCTGGTTCTTTTGCAAATGGAGGATTATTTGGTAATCTAATCCATCACACCTTGACACTCCATGTCTCTTTAAAATACTTTTTCTGCCCAAATTTAAAAAAAAATGTGTTTGAAAATGAAAAATTACCAATATACAAAACAAAATGAAGATCACCTGATAACAATCTTATATATTTTCTAATAAACTTTCAACTTACTTTTCAAACTCTCCAGCAAAACTCCACTTGACAGCATGAGTATGTCAACTTCAACTGCCACCAGCAGCAGTAGAGATCACTATATGGAATATTACTGTATCAGCCACTACCTTGTTCATGATGCCTCTTATACGTTTACAGGGCTGCCCTTAGTGCACACTTGCTTGAGAAACATTAACCTTATCAACTCACCAAGGGAGTTAGGTGCACAGAAAGTACAAAAGCAGTAAACATCATAAAAGTCGATAGTAGGAAAAGCTGGAAATTTTACACATGTAAATTTAAAAGAAATGCATACATATATGAAGGATGAGAGCTTCAGAGAACAAAGAATGAACCACGAGGGGTCAGGCAAGGCGACTGACAAAATTCATGTTCAGTATATCAGTATAGGAGGAGGTTTGGAATCTGTCAGCACGATTAAAGTGCTGCTGATGAAAACCCCAGTCAGCAAACACACGAGGAGTTAGACATTTGTGAATGTGAATGACCTCAAACTAGGAAGAAAAGTAACAAATACAAATACACACTGCAGTGCTAGACAAGCAACTGCCCCATTGGGATATCATTACTCTGGGAGCCCTCAGGTCTCCAAAGCATCAACCATGTCTGTAACATGGCAGTTTCATTTCAACTTTGAGCATGTCCTAGGATTTGGCACAATGGTAAAGAAGATACTAATACAGTCGGAACACAAAACTGGGTTAGCTAAGATATGTATTCAGCTAATTAAAACTGTGTGTTTTCCTATACACATACACATATAGAGAATATTTCCTGGACAAGAACTTAGATTTTCCTTTAACATGACAGCATATATCATATTAAAGTATTTGACTAATGGCTAATTTCAAAGTTACTGATCACCAGGGCTTTCTTGCTTTTGGATCCACAGGTGATTTAAGCCACAGTGGTTAACTCTAAACTAGGCTGGGAAGGCAAGATTAAAGGAGTGAGTGCAGGGAGACAGACAAAAAATGAAGCATAATATAAAGTGACAAGTGGCATACTGGTGGTATACTAGAGCTAAGTATACATATAACAAGACAGCAGAGGTATGGACAGGAGGAATAAGTGGTGAGCAGAGATTGGTTCAAGAAGGAAAAGAGAGTAGCACAGGTGAAGCAATAGTTGGCAGAAGTGCATCGAAGTAAACAAGCAGTAGATTACATTCAGAAGGGAAAAATGTTGAATGAATGAAAAGGAGGATTCATGGAGGGTAGTTGAGAGGAATGAAGCTGAAAAGCGAAGCTGGTACGGGATCATGATGGCCTTGAAGTCACTTATCCTGTATCGAGGCTGGAATATTAAGGGAAATGTGTGAGAGCCCTCATCTTCACCAACCAAGGAAAAAGAAATATTGTGGAAGATTTCTGAGCTTGCAACCCTACAGGGGTCCATTCCCTCACTCCTAGTACCGAGGCCAGGCAAGAGTGTTCTTGGAGCTTGCCTAGTTCACCAATGCTGCATGCACACTCTCCTTCCCTACAGGCGGCACTCAACCACAAAGTGCTGAAACTGGAGAACAGGAATATGCCATTATGTTGGTTGACATATCATAAGAGGAGGAATAAGGAAATGCTTCAAAAGTAAAAATGACCCATTCAGTCTTCTCTCTTACATTTTAATTCAACATTTCTATTAATTATTTTAATAAACAGAAAAAATATAGAGTATTATTCCATGTTTCAGGATCACCTTGTACAGCTAACTTAGGAAAATACAACTGAAAAACATTTCAGTTAAAAGGAAACCAGAGGCAGGTTAGAAATTTCTTTTCAATTATAAATAATAAAATACTCAGTACACATTTAAGATTTTTTTCACTAAAAACAAAAACAAAGAAGAATTAGATACTAGGAGGGAAGGGCAAGACGGCGGAAGAGTAGGGTCCCCAAATCACCTGTCCCCACCAAATTACCCAGATAACCTTCAATTTATCCTGAAAATCTATGAATTCAGCCTGAGATTTAAAGAGAGAACAGCTGGAATGCTCCAGTGAGAAGAGTCCGCGCTTCTATCAAGGTAGGAAGACGGGGAAAAAGAAATAAAGAAACAAAAGGCCTCCAAGGGGGATGGGCCCCGCGAGGAGCCGGGCTGAGGCCGGGGCGAGTGTCCCCAGGACAGGAGAGCCCCGGCCCGGAGAAGCAGGAGCTGCACCAAACTTCCGGGGGGAAAGGGGCTCGCAGGGAGTTAGAGCAGGACCCAGGAGGGCGGGGATGCCCTCGGGCTCCCTGGGACACTAACAGACACCTGCGCCCCGGGGGGAGTGCGCCGAGCTCCCGAAGGGCTGCAGCTCAGAGGGGCTCCGGCGGCGGCTCCGCGGAGGGGGCTGCGCGGCCCGGGAGGAGCTCGGGGGCGGCTCCGGAAGAGGAAGAGGCTCCGAGCAGAGGGGGCTGCGCGGCTCCGGGAGCAGCTCAGAGGGGCTCGGGGGCAGCTCCGCGAAGGGGGGTGCGGGGCGGGAGCGCGAATCCAACAGCGCAGGCCCCGGAGCACAGGGCGCCGGGACACAGCCCAGGATCTGGCCTCCCCCAGGGACAGGCATAGGCTGGGAGGGCCCAGGACAGCGAGGATGCTCCTGTCCCGAGCTGAGCACATCAGCGGCCCCACCCCGGAGCCTCCAGGCCCTGCAGACGGAGAGAGCTCCCTAGTTACTGCGGGAGCTGACTCCAGGGCTCCAGAGCTGGCCCCGCCACTGCGGTTGTTCCTCCTGGGGCCTCACGGGGTAAACAACCCCACTGAGCCCTGCACCAGGCAGGGGGCAGAGCAGCTCCCCCAAGTGCTAACACCTGAAAATCAGCACAGCAGGCCCCTCCCCCAGAAGACCAACTAGACAGACAAGTTCCAGGGGAAGTCAAGGGACTTAAAGTATACAGAATCAGAAGATACTCCCCCCGTTTTTTTTTTTTTTTTGCATTTGATTTGTTTCCTTCCCCCATCCTTTTTTTCCCCTTCTTTCATTTTTTCTTCTTTTTTGTTTCTTTCTTCCTTTTATCTATTTTCTTTTTCTCTTTTCTTTCCTTCTTTCTCTCCTGTCTTTTTCTCCTTTTCCCAATACAACTTGTTTTTGGCCACTCTGCACTGAGCAAAATGATTAGAAGGAAAACCTCACCTCAAAAGAAAGAAACAGAAACAGTCCTCTATCCCACAGAGTTACAAAATCTGGATTACAATTCAGTGTCAGAAAGCCAATTCAGAAGCACTATTATACAGCTACTGGTGGCTCTAGAAAAAAGCATAAAGGACTCAAGAGACTTCATGACTGCAGAATTTAGAGCTAATCAGGCAGAAATTAAAAATCAATTGAATGAGATGCAATCCAAACTAGAAGTCCTAATGATGAGGGTTAACGAGGTGGAAGAACGAGTGAGTGACATAGAAGACAAGTTGATGGCAAAGAAGGAAACTGAGGAAAAAAGAGACAACTAAAAGACCATGAAGATAGATTAAGGGAAATAAGCGACAACCTGAGGAAGGAAAACCTACCTTTAATTGGGGTTCCCGAGGGCGCCGAAAGGGACACAGGGCCAGAATATGTATTTGAACAAATCCTAGCTGAAAACGTTCCTAATCTGGGAAGGGAAACAGGCATTCAGATCCAGGAAATAGAGAGATCCCCCCCCTAAAATCAATAAAAACCGCTCAACACCTCGACATCTAATAGTTAAGCTTGCAAATTCCAAAGATAAAGACAAGATCCTTAAAGCAGCAAGAGACAAGAAATCCCTGACTTTGATGGGGAGGAATATTGGGGTAACAGCAGACCTCTCCACATAGACCTGGCAGGCCAGAAAGGGCTGGCAGGATATATTCAGGGTCCTAAATGAGAAGAACTTGCAACCAAGAATACTTTATCCAGCAAGGCTCTCATTCAAAATGGAAGGAGAGAGAAAGAGCTTCCAAGACAGGCAGGAACTGAAAGAATATGTGATCTCCAAACCAGCTCTGCAAGAAATTTTAAGGGGTACTCTTAAAATTCCCCTTTAAGAAGAAGTTCAGTGGAACAATCCACAAAAACAAGGACTGAATAGATATCATGGTGACACTAAACTCATATCTCTCAATAGTAACTCTGAACGTGAATGGGATTATTGACCCCATCAAAAGGCGCAGGGTTTCAGATTGGATAAAAAAGCAGGACCCATCTATTTGCTGTCTACAAGAGACTCATTTTAGACAGAAGGACACCTACAGCCTGAAAATAAAAGGTTGGAGAACCACTGACAATTTGAATGGTCCTCAAAAGAAAGCAGGGGTAACCATCCTTACATCAGATAAACTAAAATTTACCCCGAAGACTGTAGTGAGAGATGAAGAGGGATGCTATATCATACTTAAAGGATCTATCCAACAAGAGGACTTTAACAATCCTCAATATATATGCCCCGAATGTGGGAGCTGCCAAATATATCAATCAATAACCAAAGTTAAGAAATACTTAGATAATAATACACTTATACTTGGTGTCATCAATCTAGCCCTTTCTATACTCGACAGGTCTTCTAAGCACATCATCGCCAAAGAAACGAGAGCTTTAAATGATACACTGGACCAGATGGATTTCACAGATATCTACAGAACTTTACATCCAAACTCAACTGAATACACATTCTTCTCAAGTGCACATGGAACTTTCTCCAGAATAGACCACATACTGGGCCACAAATCGGGTCTGAACCGATACCAAAAGATTGGGATCATCCCCTACATATTCTCAGACCATAATGCCTTGAAATTTGAACTAAATCACAACAAGAAGTTTGGAAGGACCTCAAACATGTGGAGGTTAAGGATCATCCTGCTAAAAGATGAAAGGATCAACCAGGAAATTAAGGAAGAATTAAAAGGTTCATGGAAACTAATGAGAATGAAGAATACAACCGTTAAAAATCTTTGCGATGCAGCAAAAGCAGTCCTAAGGGGGAAATACATGGCAATACAAGCATCCATTCAAAAACTGGAAAGAACTCAAATACAAAAGCTAACCTTACACATAAAAGAGCTAGAGAAAAAACAGCAAATAGATCCTATACCCAGCAGAAGAAGAGAGTTAATAAAGATTCGAGCAGAACTCAACGAAATCGAGACCAGAAGAACTGTGGAAGAGATCAACAGAACCAGGAGTTGCTTCTCTGAAAGAATTAATAAGACAGATAAACCATTCATTAGCCAACCTTATTAAAAAGAAGAGAGAGAAGACTCAAATTAATAAAATCATGAATGAGAAAGGAGAGATCACTACCAACACCAAGGAAATACAAACGATTTTAAAAACATATTATGAACAGCTATACGCCAATAAATTAGACAATCTAGAAGAAATGGACACATTCCTGGAAAGCCACAAACTACCAAAACTGGAACAAGAAGAAATAGAAAACCTGAACAGGCCAATAGCCAGGGAGGAAATTGAAGCAGTCATCAAAAAGCTCCCAAGACACAAAAGTCCAGGGCCAGATGGCTTCCCAGGGGAATTCTATCAAACGTTTAAAGAAGAAACCATACCTATTCTACTAAAGCTGTTTGGAAAGATAGAAAGAGATGGAGAACTTCCAAATTCGTTCAATGAGGACAGCATCACCTTAATTCCAAAACCAGACAAAGATCCCACCAAAAAGGAGAATTACAGACCAATATCCCTGATGAACATGGATGCAAAAATTCTCAACAAGATACTAGCCAATACAATACAACAACACATTAAGAAAATTATTCACCATGACCAAGTAGGATTTATCTCCAGGACACAAGTCTGGTTCAACACTCGTAAAACAATCGATGTGATTCATCACATCAGCAAGAGAAAAACCAAGAACCATATGATCCTCTCATTAGATACAGAGAAAGCATTTGACAAAATACAGCATCCATTCCTGATCAAAACCCTTCAGAGTGTAGGGATAGAGGGAACATTCCTCAACATCTTAAAAGCCATCTACGAGAAGCCCACAGCAAATACCATTCTCAATGGGGAAGCACTGGGAGCCTTTCCCCTAAGATCAGGAACAGGACAGGGATGTCCACTCTCACCACTGCTATTCAACATAGTACTGGAAGTCCTAGCCTCAGCAATCAGACAACAAAAAGACATTAAAGGCATTCAAATTGGCAAAAAAGAAGTCAAACTCTCCCTCTTCGCCGATGACATGATACTCTACATAGAAAACCCAAAAGTCTCCACCCCAAGATTGCTAGAACTCATACAGCAATTTGGTAGCGTGGCAGGATACAAAATCAATGCCCAGAAATCAGTGGCATTTCTAATACACTAACAATGAGACTGAAGAAAGAGAAATTAAGGCGTCAATCCTATTTACAATTGCACCAAAACGCATAAGATACCTAGGAATAAACCTAACCAAAAAGGTAAAGGATCTATACCCTAAAAACTATAGAACACTTCTGAAAGAAATTGAGGAAGACACAAAGAGATGGAAAAATATTCCACGCTCATGGATTGGCAGAATTAATATTGTGAAAATGTCAATGTTACCCAGGGCAATCTACACGTTTAACGCAATCCCTATCAAAATACCATGGAATTTCTTCAGAGAGTTAGAACAAATTATTTTAAGATTTGTGTGGAATCAGAAAAGACTCCGAATAGCCAGGGGAATTTTACAAAAGAAAACCATATCTGGGGGCATCACAATGCCAGATTTCAGGTTGTACTACAAAGCTGTTGTCATCAAGACACTGTGGTACTGGCAAAAAAACAGACACATAGATCAATGGAACAGAATAGAGAATCCAGAAGTGGACCCTGAACTTTATGGTCAACTAATATTCAATAAAGGAGGAAAGACTATCCACTGGAAGAAAGACAGTCTCTTCAATAGATGGTGCTGGGAAAATTGGACATCCACATGCAGAAGAATGAAACTAAACCACTCTCTTTCACCATACACAAAGATAAACTCAAAATGGATGAAAGATCTAAATGTGAGACAAGATTCCATCAAAATCCTAGAGGAGAACACAGGCAACACCCTTTTTGAATTCGGCCACAGTAACTTCTTGCAAGATATATCCATGAAGGCAAAAGAAACAAAAGCAAAAATGAATTAATGGACTTCATCAAGATAAAACGCTTCTGCACAGTAAAGGAAACAATCAACAAAACTAAAAGACAACCTACAGAATGGGAGAGGATATTTGCAAATGACATATCAGATCAAGGGCTAGTATCCAAGATCTATAAAGAACTTATTAAACTCAACAGCAAAGTAACAAACAATCCAATCATGAAATGCCAAAAGACATGAACAGAAATATCACCAAAGAAAAACATAGACATGGCCAACATGCACATGAGAAAACGCCCTGCATTACTTGCCATCAGGGAAATACAAATTAAAACGACAATGAGATACCACCTCACACCAGTGAGAATGGGGAAAATTAACAAGGCAGGAAACCACAAATGTTGGAGAAGATGCGGAGAAAAGGGAACCCTCTTGCACTGTTGGTGGGAATGTGAAATGGTGCAGCCACTCTGGAAAACGGTGTGGAGGTTCCTCAAAGAGTTAAAAATAGACCTGCCCTATGACCCAGCAATTGCACTGCTGGGGATTTACCCCAAAGGTGCAGATGCAATGAAACGTCGGGACACCTGCACCCCGATGTTTCTATCAGCAATGGCCACAATAGCCAAACTGTGGAAGGAGCCTCGGTGTCCATCGAAAGATGAATGGATAAAGAAGATGTGGTTTATGTATACAATGGAATATTACTCAGCAATTAGAAACGACAAATACCCACCATTTGCTTCAACGTGGATGGAACTGGAGGGTATTATGCTGAGTGAAATAAGTCAATCGGAGAAGGACAAACAGTGTATGTTCTCATTCATTTGGGGAATATGAATAATAGTGAAAGGGAATATAAAGGAAGGGAAAAGAAATGTTGGGAAATATCAGGAAGGGAGACAGAACATAAAGACTCCTAACTCTGGGAAATGAACTAGGGGTGGTGGAAGGGGAGGAGGGCGGGTGTTGGAGGGGAATGGGTGACGGGCACTGAGGTGGACACTTGACGGGATGAGCACTGGGTGTTTTTCTGTATGTTGGTAAATTGAACACCAATAAAAGTTAATTTAAAAAAAAAAAAAAGAAGATGTGGTTTATGTATACAATGGAATATTACTCAGCCATTAGAAATGACAAATACCCACCATTTGCTTCAACATGGATGGAACTGGAGGGTATTATGCTGAGTGAAATAAGTCAATCGGAGAAGGACAAACATTATATGTTCTCATTCATTTGGGGAATATAAATAATAGTGAAAGGGAATAGAAGGGAAGAGAGAAGAAATGTGTGGGAAATATCAGAAAGGGAGACAGAACATAAAGACTCCTAACTCTGGGAAATGAACTAGGGGTGGTGGAAGGAGAGGAGGGCGGGGGGTGGGGGTGAATGGGTGACAGGCACTGGGGGGGCACTTGACAGGATGAGCACTGGGTGTTATTCTGTATGTTGGTAAATGGAACACCAATAAAAAATAAATTTATTAAAAAAAAGAAGAAGAAAAAAGAATTAGATACCCGTTTTTATGTAAAGGCTTTTATGTATATTTTAAACATAATTTTCTTATATATACCCTCTCTGCTCTACCACAAACAACACTGTTTTGCTGGTAAGTATAGAAAATCTTCCAGAAAAGAACAGGCTGAGAGCCTGGAAATCCTTGCTGATTCTGTAATTACTGGATCTGCCACTAACTATAGTTACCAGAATGGTCTCTATAGTTTCAGATCATTTAAATATCGAAGAGTCACTTCACTGTCCTTTGAGAAGAGCAATTTAGCAGTGACTCTTAGCTCCTAGCTACACATAAATTCCCAGAGATGCTGGATCAATATTTTTCCCCTTTGCTGTATTTCTGTTAGGGAGTCAAATTCCAGCTTCAATAGAGAAATGTTCATTTACCAGCAGAAGACACTGTTTGCTGTTTTAGAGATTCAACTTCTCAGATGTTCTAATGTAGTTATGTTCCTGACTGACATACACCTACTTGTATATGAGGAATGCAAGAGGAGTCTAGTGGTCAAGGTAGAAAAATTCACAAAGAAGCTGGATTTGGAGTTGTGTACTCCAAATGAGCACTAATCCCACAGTTCATCATTTTCTAATAATGATGTTCATTCACTTCCAACTATACCAGACACAGAGGCAAAAGACAGAAGTAACATTCACGAATCCCATAATATAAATACACTTGACCCTTGCACAACTTGAGAGTTAGGGTGGCCAAATCCCCATGCAATTGAAAATCCACATATAACTTTGAACTTCCCCAAAACTTAACTACTAATAATAGCCTACTGTTGACTAGAAGCCTTACCAATAACATAAACAACCAATCTTTGTATATTATATGCATTATATACTGTATTCTTACAATAAGATAAGAAAATTTTATTAAGAAAATCATAGGGAAGAGGAAATACATTTACAGTACTGTACTGTATTTATCGGAAAAAACTCACCGAAAAGTGGACCTGCACAATTCAAACCTGTGTTGCTTAAGGGTCAAATATAATTTACTCCCGGACACGGGATATTCCCCCTTGTTAGTATGGAAACTTGCAAAAATATTTAGACATCACTAAAATTCTGATTTTTTTTCTTTTCAATTCTCAAAAATCCTCAGAGGATTCTTTACTATGTCCTTAACATATTAAAATACAGAGCTTATGACTGCAAAAAAGTACAAACACCCCAATGTTTCAGCAAGACATTTAACCTTAAACTCTTGAGATGACTTTGTTAAACCAATTCATTTAAAAATTTTGTAAGCTATACTGACTGAAACCAGAAGTGCTCTCCATGGAGAAACGCTGGGCCAATTTATGATGGCTTGCATCAAAATAAGGAAACTGGAGAAAGTAGTTTTCCTTATGTGTTAGTATAATCCATTCCTTTCCAAAAAGCTACACTAAACACAGCCGATGATGAAGAAGGGTAATTAAAATTCAAAAGTAATGTATGGTAAGCAGTAATTACCTTATACAGAATTGTCCTTTATTTTGACACTAAGAGGAAAATGGTTTGTGCTGAGCACAATAAAGCAGGAGAAAGAAGAAATGAACATGATGATATATGGAAATAAACATGAATATGTTTCACTATTTCTATTACTAGATACAGAATTTCACCTTTGGCTGGTGTTACAGAAATTGCTACAATCATTGATTCCCTACACTGATGATCTCTTTTCCTAACTAAACATAGGGTATAAAAGTAGACAGCAAAAAAGAAAAAAATCTGCTACAGATGTCTACTCTGCTGACTGTATTCAAACCAAACAAGAAGCCTGAACCCAAAGTTCATATTACTCCATTGAGAGCATCATCACAAGCACATGACGTTAACAATTTGCACCAGTAAAGGACAATACTTTGAAGAAAGGCTTTTTATAGAAAACCTATTTCAATCAATCTTTTTAGAGAAAAGAAAAATAAGCACACATTACCCCCCCCCCCCCCCCGATGTGTTATGAGATGCTTGCAAGGAAGAAACAGTGAGACAGTGGTCTGATTTTTAACTGAAAGCAACAAAAAGACATTTTTGGAAAAAGAGAGAAAGAGAAGTAAAAAGGGTAGCCAGATAAAACAAACAGATAAGTACAGATATGTCCAGGAATAGTAACTGGTTGTAAATGAAACTACTTCACATCAAGCCATGTCAGTAAAATCTAGTTAAGGAGAAAGGATGTTTCACCACAAACCAGGCATAACAGGATATGGAGGTGGTTTCTTATTCAAGATGGTGTTAAAAATATTGAAGAACTCAAGTTAAAAATAAAGACAATGCAAAGAAACCTACCGCATGGTAACTCCGTGATCTGACACCTTTAGAGAAGTGGTTCTCAACTTCCTCTAGAGTATCTTAAGGCAAATGTCAGAAAAGACCAATTTTATCCCATCGTATAAAATGGGAAAACTTTGACTAGGAACATAGCCAGCTTAAATGAAGCATGAATTTACCCTTAAAATCCAAATTCCTTTTGTATGTAAACTGTTTATTACTTATGATTTCCTTATGTATATCTTTACAATTTGGTCAAATTTCTTCTCTACCAAGTAATTTTTAGACAAGTCTGTTATAACAAACAGAATAAATGCTGCATACCATATAGTATACACAGAATAAACACTGCAAAACATCACAAACTCACCTTCATCACTTATTGCCTGCTGTTTCACCAGAGTCAGTGGGGATCTTGCTGGAGGCTTACTAAGAGGATGGCGCCAACTTTTAGCAGTTTTGGTTTCTCCTTCTATTCTCTGGTCACAGAACAAAAATGGAAAAGAAACACTCACAGTTAAACATTTGTTATGAATGAAAAACTATGGTTCACAGTGATTTATGACAATTTAATTATAAAGAATTCTTATACTTATTTATGTGCTGGGGAATTAGTCCTTTATTTAAAAAACAAACAAACAAACAAAACCTATAAGTCAAAAGAAACAGGAACCCATACTATTAGTTATTTTTCCAAGAGATCAATTAACTGTCCTTCCACTGCATATTAAACTACTATCTATGGTATAGGGTACGCTTATCAAACTTGCAATGAACCCAGCAGTTACCAAGTTTTCAAAAGTTCTTCCAAACTAATCTATATTTAGAATTATATAATCATAACAACATAGAACTATGGCATTTGGTCACCTTGTACTGGCCACGTGTGAAAATCTGGCAGATTATTTTGCTTTCTATCTTTACCCAGAAAGCAATACTGCCAAAGTGAGTCTGTATACTTCCTTCCACTGAGAAATGAATGACCACTTCTCTGAGGATCAAGTAAGAAATGTAAAGATTTTTTTTTAATATGGTACATTACTGTCATCTTGAAACCACTTAATTATTACATAAAATTTTTTGTCTGGTCTCTCCAAACTATATTTTCTTTCCAAGGGTATATGAAAAACCACATATACCCTGACATCTTCAGATAACATCTACTTATAAGCTCTCTTGCCCATGCAATCAGAAACAGAGAGAGAAAAAGAGATGGAAGGAGGGAGATGCTCAGAGAAAGAGTCTGAAACTAATGGATCTGCATCAATAATTGACTAGGGAAGAAAGGAGTCTCAGAAATGTCCCTGGTAAGCTGAAAAAGTAGTGGCTAGAAGTAGAAAAACTACACCAGCTTCGGACACCAAAACAGGATTATGAGAAAATGTGTGACAACATTCTCATCAAAACTGTGATTAAGGAAAGGATGTCAAAGAACACAGAATGAGGGGCACCTGGGTGGCTCAGTCAGTTCAATGTCTGACTCTTGATTTCTGCTTAGGTCATGACCTCAGAGTCATGAGATCAAGCCCCGTATTAGGCTCTGTACTGGGCATGGAGATTCTTTCTCTCATTCTCTTTCTCTCTCTCTCCCCACCACCTCTTCCCATGCCCCCTCCTCTTAAAAAAGAAAAAAGTAATACCGGATGAGATTTATCTGTGGTTCATACTAGCTAAAATAATTTTTTTAAGATTTTATTTATTTATTTGAGGGAGAGAGACAGAGATAGCAACAGAGATAGTGAGAGAAAGTATAAGCAGAGAACAGAGGGAGAAGCACACTCCCTGCTGAGCAGGGAGTCCCTGTGGGGCTCAACCCCAGGACCCCAGGATCAGACCTGAGCCAATGGCAGATGCTCAACCACTGAGCCACTAACGCCCTCTAGCTAAAAATTAATATGAAATATTTATCAAGTCCTCACTATATGCCACATTGTTCCTTAGAACTGAGCTACAGCAGGAAAAACTACCCCAGGTCTCAGCTTTCAAGGAATGTGCATTACAAAAGAGGAAGGCATAGACAATAAACAATAAGAAGTATGTTTACTAGGTATTATTAAGAAATATGCAGTAGGGGTGCCTGGGTAGCGCTATCCATTGAACCTCTGACTCTTGGTTTCAGCTCAGGTCTGATCTCAGGGTTGTGAAATGGAGCCCTGCTTCGGGCTCTGCACTCAGTGTGAAATCTGCTAGATCCCCTCTCCCTCTCCTTCTGCCCCTCCCACTCATGTGTGCAAACACAAGTTCTCTCTCTCTCTCTCTCTCAAATAAATCAATCTTAGAAGAAAGAAAGAGAAAGAAGAAAGAAAGAAAGAAAGAAAGAAAGAAAGAAAGAAAGAAAGAAAGAAAGAGAAAGAAAGATGCAATAAAGAAAAAAGGGTTGAACAAAAGAATGGAAAGAGATGGGAGGGAGCTATTTTACACAGCGTCATCAGAGAAGGCCTTTCTGACGAGACATTTGAGTCTCGAGTGCACTGAGGGAGCTGTCTGGGCTCAGAGAAGGATTTAGGGCAACAGGAACAGCATGTAAGTGTGAACATATTCAGTTTATTGCAGGAAGAACATGGAGCCCAGTTATAGACAGACACTGTTCAAAAAATAGTATTTCTTGGGAAGTCACACTAAAGTGTTAAACGCATAGACACAGCATTACATTTCATACTAAAAAACACTGGTCAAAACCACATGAGAACAAAGTGGGTCTGTACTGCTCTGAAGGGCTGCCTGACACCACAGTGTGAGAAGAGAGTATCACACAGCTGATTCTGCAAAGGAGCAAACCAAGTCACTTGGGCCTCCATAGTAGCTGGGAGCGTTTGCTCAGTGAAATGATAAGGTTGGAATAACCTGGTAGCTCAGCGGTTAAGCGCATCTGCCTTGGGCTTAAGGCATGATCCTGGAGTCCCAGGATTGAGTCTCTCATCAGGCTTCCTGCATGGAGCCTGCTTCTCCCTCTGCCCATGTCTCTGCCTCTCTCTCTGTGTCTCTCATGAATAAATGACTAAAAATCTTAAAAAAAAAAAAAAAAAAAAAAGGTTAGGATGAAAGTTAAAGGCATTGAGGGTAGAATCACCACCACACCAACACTGAAAACAAGGAAAGCGAAAAGTTACTTTGGGTTCCATTCTAATTTAAAGAATGTGAGTAAATTTAAACAGGCATTTGACTCATTCACCATCCCACAAAGAACCCCAGTATCTGCTTAGCTGAGCTTAATCCCCATGTGAAATTAAGTTGTAAATTTTGCTTATTATTATGTGAATACTATTTTCAAATTTCCCTTAGCAACCATTTCAAATAAATTAGATCATATTTTATTTTTCTATTTCTCTTATGTTTTTGATAAATATTTAATAGTTCAGTAGGATACACAATCATGCATAAAATAGTAAAAGTTATTGGGTCAAATTAGCAAATTATCTATATTTTATTTGATATTTTAAAACTAGTATGACTATCCCCAGATTTCTTCATCTAATCTCCCTTGTAACTCAAACATGTGACAATGCCTGTAGTGAGATGAAATGTGCAAGAAATGGGTCTGTCCAGTGACCAGCTCAATTTGTCAGCTCCAACAACTGATACTCTTCTTACTTGTGTCCTCAAATTCTCTCATCCAGTTGTATAGGTCAACACTGGGCCATGAATTCTGACACTACTACGCACAATCGGAGCTTGCCTGGTCCATTCACAATCTTACGATTAAAGCAACAGTTTATACTGAAAGCATATAATATAGGAACACCTGTGTGGCTCAATGGTTGAGCGTCTGCCTTCAGCTCAGGTCATGATCCCAGATCCTGAGATCCTGTATCAGGATCCCTATGAGGAGCCTGCTTCTCTCTCTGCCTATGTTTCTGCCTCTCTCTCTCTGTGTCTCTCATGAATAAATAAATAAAATCCTTAATATATATATATATGTATATATATATATATATATATATACATATATATATATATATATGAAAGCATATAAATGAACAAGAACATATGAGAACAGGGAGGCACTCTGTAAGGAGTTGGAATGGGGTGCCTGGCAATCAAGAGGGGTCTTGAGTTTTCTGAGAGGCAAAACGCTTGTTTCTGGCAGCAGGTGGGACCAGAAAGGTCAACCTGATCCTAGAATCAGAGCCCAAGAGGAGACAAGGGAAAGCAAGACCAGGTGAGTTAAACTAGAGCCTGTGGGAAGCCTGCAACCCAGAGGTCTAAGTGATGGCAGGAGGCAGTCAGAGCTGCATGTGAATCATTTCCAGTATGGTTAATATTACAGGTAAGAGAATCATTCTATAATCAATGTCAGTATGTCAGTATCCCTGTGATGTCCTACTACAGTTTTCCAAAAGGTACCACTGGGGGGGGAAATGGGGACACCAGATCTTTCTGTATTATCTCTTACAACTGCATATGAATCTATAATTATAAAAAAACTAAGACAACCTACAGAATGGGAGAAGATACTTGCAAATGACGTATCAGATAAAGGGCTAGTATCCAAGATCTATAAAGAACTTATTAAACTCAACACCAAAGAAACAAACAATCCAATCATGAAATGGGCAAAAGACATGAACAGAAATATCACCAAAGAAAAACATAGACATGGCCAACATGCACATGAGAAAATGCTCTGCATCACTTTCCATCAGGGAAATACAAATCAAAACCACAATGAGATACCACCTCACACTAGTGAGAATGGGGAAAATTAACAAGGCAGGAAACCACAAATGTTGGAGAAGATGCGGAGAAAAGGGAACCCTCTTGCACTGTTGGTGGGAATGTGAAATGGTGCAGCCACTCTGGAAAACGGTGTGGAGGTTCCTCAAAGAGTTAAAAATAGACCTGCCCTACGACCCAGCAATTGCACTGCTGGGGATTTACCCCAAAGGTGCAGATGCAATGAAACGTCGGGACACCTGCACCCCGATGTTTCTATCAGCAATGGCCACAATAGCCAAACTGTGGAAGGAGCCTCGGTGTCCATCGAAAGATGAATGGATAAAGAAGATGTGGTTTATGTATACAATGGAATATTACTCAGCAATTAGAAACGACAAATACCCACCATTTGCTTCAACGTGGATGGAACTGGAGGGTATTATGCTGAGTGAAATAAGTCAATCGGAGAAGGACAAACAGTGTATGTTCTCATTCATTTGGGGAATATGAATAATAGTGAAAGGGAATATAAAGGAAGGGAAAAGAAATGTTGGGAAATATCAGGAAGGGAGACAGAACATAAAGACTCCTAACTCTGGGAAATGAACTAGGGGTGGTGGAAGGGGAGGAGGGCGGGTGTTGGAGGGGAATGGGTGACGGGCACTGAGGTGGACACTTGACGGGATGAGCACTGGGTGTTTTTCTGTATGTTGGTAAATTGAACACCAATAAAAGTTAATTTAAAAAAAAAAAAAGAAGATGTGGTTTATGTATACAATGGAATATTACTCAGCCATTAGAAATGACAAATACCCACCATTTGCTTCAACATGGATGGAACTGGAGGGTATTATGCTGAGTGAAATAAGTCAATCGGAGAAGGACAAACATGATATGGTCTCATTCATTTGGGGAATATAAATAATAGTGAAAGGGAATAGAAGGGAAGGGAGAATAAATGGGTAGGAAATATCAGAAAGGGAGATAGAACATGAAGACTCCTAACTCTGGGAAACACACTAGGGGTGGTGGAAGGGGAGGAGGGCGGGGGATGGGGAAGAATGGGTGACGGGCACTGAGGGGGGCACTTGAAGGGATGAGCACTGGGTGTTATTCTGTATGTTGGCAAATTGAACGCCAATAAAAAATAAATTTATAAAAAAATTTTTAAAAAGTAATCAAAAATAAGAAATATATAAGTATGTACATGACAATTAAAATTAAGAAACAAAAAAAAAAACAAAGTTCAGTTTTAGGAAAAGGTAAAGAGAACAAAAATTAAACTACAGCATGTAGCCAAAAATTCCATACTACCTGAATTATCACCATGGGAGCCCAAAGTCACAAAAGGCTTACCTCCCAGTCATCAAAAGAAGTATGACTCAGACCTGTTAATGTGAAAGGTTATTTCTACCCTATAGCAAGATTTCGATGCACAGCATGGTCTTCCAGAAAGTACTCTCCCCACACAATAAATATAGTAAAAACAGACATTGCCACATACTCCAGGGAGTTCGAGGCCATTTCTCTCCCCACTGGAGATCGCTGGGATTTCCCCAAGTTCAAGGCCACTCCTGCGGCTCTCCACATCACTCTCTTCTCCCTCTGTCAACACACTGTTAGTTTCTGCCACTGAGGAGCATGACTCAGGTGACTTTGGCCATGGAAGCTTGGGTGGGTCTGGTTCCTTAGATGTCACATGGCCACTAGATAGGGAATCACCAGCTTCACTGGGATGTGAAGGTATGATTATACCACAGGCTTGGTTATCCTTAGTTTCTATTTCTTCTGTTATAGACGTGCTTAAGCAATTGTTTCCTGAGGAGTGAAACAAAAGGCTGTTAACAAATCTTACATTGCATGATTACTCAATTAGAATTCTCAATTAAATTTCTATCTTTCAACTTATTCTCTAAACTCCCACAGACACGAGTGGGAAAGTCACCATGGCACCACGGAGCCTTCATAGTTATTACCATGAGATCTCAGAGTTTGTTAAAGAATATACTTACCGACAATATGAGATTAAAAAGGGATTATGAAAAAAAAAAAATAAAAAAAATAAAAAGGGATTATGCTTTGACCAATGTCAAAAGCCAATGCAATAGTGATAATTACCCAAAGCAACAGCAAATTGAAATCTAAAAATAGGGATTATATTCCAAAACATGATGCTAAGAGCTTCTACTAATGAAACATTCGGCTCAGAGAACATATGGAAAGAACATATACAAGGGTGTGCAGATCCCAGTAAGAAGTATGTCCCACACTAAGCCTGCACCATAGGCTGATGGAATATAAAAGGAAACGACACAGCGAGCACGTGCCCTCACTGCCATCTCTGGGCACCCTTCCCCTCCCCTACAAACAGTTGTGGGCATCATCTCACCTACCATACACTAGCTCTGGTGCTGAACACAGCCCAGTTCTGTGCCTAAGTCTCCTGCCAGGTCTCAAACCCTGGAGGTCAAAATACAAGGAACCATGCAGCAAAAGAACTAATAAAACTGGGTTCCCCTGGCCTAACTTACCCAGTAATCCATCAAGTATCTAATTAAATCCAGTGTGATTAAAGACTACAGTAAGGGTCTATTTTTAAAAAATCTAGAAGGGCCTGGGAGGCTCAGTCAGTTGAGCATCTGCCTTCAGCTTAGGTCATGATCCTGGAGTCCTGGGATCCAGCCCCACATCGGGCTCCCTCTTACAGGCTCCCTGAGCTTCTCCCTCTCTCTCTGCCCCCACTCATGTTCTCTCTCTCACTCTATGTATCTCAAGTAAATAAAATCTTTTTTTAAAAATCCATATATATAGCACAACTGTGTTCTCTGCACTGCTTGCTACTTCTTTCTCTACCTTCTCCACCTTGCAATTTTCTATTAATTCATCACAAATTAATTCAGGTGTCACCTAGTCCTGCAAACCTTGCCAGGCCAGCCTCTGGTCTTCCTGTAGTCTTTCCTTGGTATAACAGCAATACCCTAAGACATACATCTCTATTATGGTATTTATCACACTGGATTGTAATTGCATGTTTGTCTAGCTCTCCAATACAGTATGAACTGACTAAAAAGAAAGTCTATTATTTAAACTATTTAAACACAGATGGTTGAAGGGCAAAAAGTAGTAAAAACGGAGACACAAGAGAGAATCAAAACAGGACTATGATAAGGACTTTTTCTTTTACTCTAAGAATAAGAGTAAAAAGAAAGTAGGGGGGATCCCTGGGTGGCGCAGCGGTTTGGCGCCTGCCTTTGGCCCAGGGCGCGATCCTGGAGACCCAGGATCGAATCCCACATCGGGCTCCCGGTGCATGGAGCCTGCTTCTCCCTCTGCCTGTGTCTCTGCCTCTCTCTCTCTCTGTGACTATCATAAATAAAAAATTTAAAAAAAAAAAAAAAAGTAGGGACAAGACCTACCCTACATCTTTTAAAAGGATCACTCCTACTGCCCTATGCAGAAGTGACAAGCATGAGTAGAGGGTAGACACCGGAAGAACAGAAAAGAAGCAGTTTCTGCAACAGTCCAGTCAAGAGATAATGATGGAACTTTGAACAAGGAAGGAATAAGGGGTGGATGGTCAGATTTGGGGGAGTCCCACAGTTGAAATATAGACTAGATGAGAAATTATCAATTAGCTCAATTAGTAAAAGAACAAAAATTCCAACAAATATTAAAGAGGTAAAGCATTACAGTAGTTTCAGAAAAATCTACTATAAAAGGGAAGAAAGCAAAGTAGTTGAGACTGAAAGTGATGACTTTAGAGAAATGGCCACGGGACCATACACACCATTTCAAAAACTGAATGATTCTTGTTATTCTTTTTTAAAATCTTAATATTTATTTTCTTCTTAAAATTAAGTTGAAAGCTAAAAACCTGCAAAGAATTATCTATAATTGGTTTTTACTATTCCATGTGAATTTAAGAGAAACTTTCCAAGAATGTATTGTGCATTATAAATTCAGTTGCACCCCCCTCAAAAATTTTTTTCATTTTAGCATTTTTTTTTATTAAATCAAATAGGCACTGCTGGCTGTCTCATCATTCCATCACACATAGCAGTGATCCAATATTCACTTGGCCTTCTATTACTTCATAGCATTAGATGCTTTACTGATTAAGCTATGTAGAAAGGTAAGATACCTATCCTAGAACACAGATTTAAGGCATCAGATCAGCCATCTCAATACTTAAATGTGAAACCTAACATTCAGTTTCTCACCTGGGAGTTTGATATTATCTGATGAATTCTGATCTGGCTGCTTCCTGCTAGGAGAAGCTTCTTCTTCTGAAGGTGCTTCTGTGTTCCCCATCCTCACCGCTTTTTCTGGTTTTTCACTGACCTTGGGATCATCTGGGTCTGTGTCAGGGGAGAGGCTCTGTGCCCCCTCGACTGCAGGTGACACCTCTTCATCCTCCTCATTCTTAAGTCTCTTAGAATGAGAACCAGTGCACTGGAAACTATTAACACAGATTTAAGAGAAACTGTGGTGAGAGCAGAATGCTTGCAGTGGACAAGATAAAACACATACCAATACAAATGCTATTTTCATTTACTAAAAGAAGGAAAAAAAACTGATAGCTTTTTAAGCATTATGCAAAAATAATATTCATAAATAATAATTTTAGAATTGAAATCTTAGTGGTTTTAATAACAATTCACTAAAAATGAAAATTAAAACAACTGTAAATAATTGATTATTAAACATTATTGGGGAAATATCATTGCTAAAATTGTAATAACAATATTAAAATCAGTTTGAAAATAAAGGGAAAATAATGACATGGGGGATAATAAAGTCATTAAATAGTTTTAGGTAATAAAGAAAGGAAAAGGAAAAGAGGAGATCTCTATAAGCTATTATTAAAATCTCAGTAGATTATTTACATCCTAAGGTGAACTAGTGGCCATACACTTTCCTGAGTTTCATATAATTCTGAAGTACACATGAAAATCATTAAAATTAAATGCCAAATCATCATTAGCCAAAGAAATTAAGAGAAAAAGCAGGTTAACTATATGTATTTAGCATCTTATATCTACTTCTTATTTTCAGAGTGGACACCATTTTAATTTTTTTCTTCTCAGTATTTTCCAGAAAGTCACTTGATGGCTTTGTTGTCGATGCCTTTTGTATAAGACACATTTCAAACACTATCATTTAAGAAGAATTACAACTCAAATCTAAGCAACATGTATTTCCATGTCCACACACACGCCTCACTAGGCACTACAGGAAGTCAGGGAGGGCAGGGTTTTGAAATGAAGGGGTAGCCAAGGATAACCTATGTAAATTAGCTTTCTCTGCTACTGGCAGTACTAATACCATCATCACCATTATCACTTTTACTGAAAACCCATGCATTGGCCATGCTGGAAATCTTCACATTATAAATAGCACAGTACATGTCAAATAAGATGCCTGGGACACCTGGATGGCTCAGTGGTTGAGCATCTGCCTTTGGCTCAGGTCATGATCCCAGGATGGAGTCCCATATTAGGTTCCCCACAGGGAGCCTGCTTCTCCCTCTGCCTATGTTTCTGCCTCTCTCTCTCTCTCTCTCTCTCTCTCTCTCTCTGTGTGTCTCTCATGAAAAAATAAATAAAATCTTTTAAAAAATCAAATAAAATACGATGGCTAATATCTCTTTGACATTTCAGTTAATCATTCACTTCATTGGATTTCCTGGATAGAGTATTATTTAAGGGAGAGCAGCAATGCCAAGCCACAAGGCTGAGCATAATCAATGAGTGCCCCTTACCATGATGATTGCTTTCTAACGGGATGAGCAAAGTCCATTGATTATTTTAACCTACTAAAAGGCATTTCAAATCTGCTCAATGTCATAGATCTGTTCTTTATCAACCTAAAAGGACCACGGCAGTTAGTAACTAGGAGACCAGTTCATTCACCTAATTAAAGTATTGTGTTTTCTGTCCATTAAAGAACAAGTCTCAAGATGTTCTACTGGTTTTTCTTCTGAACTCAGATTGACTACTGCCTTCTCCCACTGGGTAGCCTTTCTGGCATTGATTCTCTAAATTGGTATTTCCCAAATTTTTTTTAATACAACCAACCCATTATATGTTATACATTTTAGAGAGTGACATGACACACTCATACATACATGCTCACATGTCAGGAATTAATACCCTTACCACAGAGAAGGACTAAAATACTTTTTATTCCATTTTGCTTCCTAAATTAAAAATGCTGTTCCTAACCTACTAAATTGACTTGAAAACTAACAGTTTTAAAATCACTGCTGTAAACTGTAAGGTAAAATAAGAACACTTGAGTTTTAGTTCTGCTACTAATTCTGTGCCTCAGGTATATCTCTTAGAAAATGCAGAAATCTGACTCCATGTTCTTAAGTTTCCTCCACTCACTACCATTCTTAAATAGCAGAAAATAAACATTAAATAAGAAAATAAGCATCAGAAGTGTGGGCAAAGATTTAAAATTACAGTTATTTATTTAATGGCAAAAAAAAAACTAGAAAGGAGCTATAGACCTATATATGGGGGATTAAATACATGCAGTCATTAAGTGTCATGCTGTAACAAATCATTTAATTACGTGAAAAACACTCATAAAACTGGTCATCAAAGGGTTAACAGAGCATGGCCCCAATTTTGGAAACATATATTCTAAAATATAGTAAATACATATGTAAACGATATCTACCAAATGTTAACACTGGTTATCTCTGGATTGTGACGTTATGCGTGATTTGGGATTCCTTCACTATTCTTTTCCTTACTTTACAAATATTCTCCAATGCCAAATATTACTTTTACAATCTGAAAGAAAAACAATGAGTAATATTGGCAAATAAAAGTATATTATAAACCTAGAAAATATAAGAGCCTAAAAAGTTGCCTAAGGACCTGAGCAACAGAACACACACTCCATTCAATGGGTTTTAAAATAGCAAGATGCCCAAAGATGACCTAAAAGCTTTTGAAATGGCCCTGGACACAAAAATGGAATACAGAATAAAGTTCACATGGACAGGGGATCCCTGGGTGGCTCAGCAGTTTAGCACCTGCCTTCAGCCCAGGGCATGATCCTGGAGTCCCAGGATCAAGTCCTACATCAGGCTCCCAGCATGGAGCCTGCTTCTCTCTCTGCCTGTGTCTCTGCCTCTCTCTCTCTCCCTCTCTCTCTCTCTCTCTCTCTCTCTGTCTCTCATGAATAAATAAATAAAATCTTAAAAAAAAAAGTTCACACGGACAACCATGTCAAATATCACGTGCTCTGCTTCACATCTCGTTAAAGAATAAAACCATATGTATAAAATGTAGCAAAATATAGGCATCCCAATGAGTAAAGTATCTCAAATGTTTGACAAATGAGGAAGAAAACAACTAAAGTCAGAAAATCAGTAGCAAAATGAGAAAGTTTGACATCAAGTTACTGAAGTTTATAAAAATATGGAGATGAATAAAACACAGTAATACAACCTTACTGTACATTAGTGTAAGGGGTGTAGGAGGCTCCAGGACTCTTCTATTTGCCACGTACAGCATGTCAGAAATATTCTCAAGCACATTATACACCCCTTCCTATATTTTATTTATTATACTTAAGAATTATAAATACTATGCCTCAAATTTTCAATAAGATATTAAGTAAATTTATGATGAAAAAACAGGAAAAAGCAAATAAATAGTTTTTGAGACCATCACATTCAATGATCCATTTTCATTGAGTAAGTACAACAAGTGCAATGGGGTGGGAAAGAAATCATTACCTCCTGGATGCTTTTCTTACTTTCCTCCTCCTCTGTAGCCATGCTTTCACTTCAGGTGTGGATTCTGGAGTAGGCTTTGTATGATCAATGGTATATATATCCTTTCCTTGCTTCCAAAGCTGATATCTGTCTGGCTGAAATTTCCTCACAAAGATATCCATTGAAATTTTCACCATGTCTTTCCTGCAGGTGCACTGAAAAGCAAAACAGGGTTGGAGTGCTTTAAACATTGTACCAACTACATAAAGTCACATTGAGTCATGCTTTGTATGTACCATACATGAATACTCACTACATACCTGAGGATAATGTTTTATACTTTCAAATATGCAGTGAGTGATAAATTCAATTTTTTTCTGAATGGAGGTGACAATCTATACATTCATGTTTACAAATGATAAAATAAGATGACACATGCTGAGTGAAGTAAGTCAATCGGAGAAGGACAAATAGTGTATGTTCTCATTCATTTGGGGAATATAAATAACAGTGAAAGGGAATATAAGGGAAGGGAGAAGAAAAAGACTCCTAACTCGGGGAAACGAACTAGGGGTGGTGGAAGGGGAGGAGGGCGGGGGGTGGGGGTGAATGGGTGACGGGCACTGAGGGGGGCACTTGACGGGATGAGCACTGGGTGTTATTCTGTATGTTGGTAAAATGAACACCAATAAAAAATTAATTTATTTAAAAAAAATAGGATGACATAATGCATTGTACAGTTCATCAAGAACTTGTATCAAAAACAACTAAAAGGAAAGAGCACATTTTTGAAAGCTGCCTGCAACAAAAGGATTGCCCTCTCATCGTATGTGTATCACTGCACTGAATGCTGGAAGGCCTATAAAGCTGAAAACCTAAGTTGCAATGAATAAAAGTAGCCAATGTATATTTGTTTAGAAAAATTCAACCAAAATATATTCTCACAAATTAACCAATAATTAGAGCAAATGACTGACTTCTCTTCTATGTCCTATCCATAAGACACCCACCATCATCATTTTAAATATATAACTAAGAAGAAGGAATAGTGTTAAGGGGAGAAATTCAAAGAAAAGATTATTTTAAATATACTCCAACTTTGATTATCATGAATATATACTCAGCAGTTCCATCTCATAAAACAAGTTTCCTTTAAGGACTTCAACTGCTTAAATTAATGTTTAGGTTGACATTCCATATAACAAGGCAGATATCATTTAAGACAATCCCTAAACACCTGGTGACAGACTGGTTGACTCAACAACAGCTTTGAAACAGTAAGTCTCTCAAATACACTGGTGATAAAATTATCATCTCCATCCAAATTGATTTCAAAGCCTTAATAATCTCAATTAATAATCTTAATTAATCTCCAGACTGTACTATGTGTAGAGTTCAAATCTTGACAGGTATAAATGCTTTAAAATTTCAGGAAACACCTTACACTCAACCTGACTAAAATAACTTCTTTAACTGCAAACAAACATTCTGTTATCGATGATCCATGATTCTTCCATTCTCCTACATTCATAGTCAACATTTCCCAGTCCTTCCCTTTTCCTCCACTCCTAGAAATTCTGTCATCATCTACAATTAGTTCTTCCTTTAAAATGTTTCCTACATTAGGCCCTTAGAGCTGTGTCCTTCCATCTTCACTTTCACACACTGAACCCTAGCATTACAAAGCAAACTCATTTCTCTGCTTATAGTCACTCCTAGCACCAATTCATCTTTATAGCTGTCACTTTAATCCCCCTCAAATATAACATATCATTTCTGAGTTCAATAAGCTGAAATCTATGTTGCTCTGCTTTTAGAAGACAATCTAGACTCCTGAGTATAGCATTCAAGGGATCCAAGATTTGACTCTGTCAGTGAGATTTCCAAGGTTCTCTCCCTTCCAAGCCAACATGAATACTCCTCTTCAACCCAAGGACCATATTCATTAGAGCCCAAATGCACTAGATGCTTCCTTAACTCAGTACTTCTGCTCCTACCAGAATGCCTTCCTGCTCATTCTTCTGCTATTACAAAAAAACAAAAAAAATTTCGTCCTAACCACTATAAATTGTACAAACTATTCCTCTGAATGCAGTACTGTTTACCTACAACTCTGCTTTCTATCATTAGTTAAGTATAGAGAGAGTTTTATAACGTTTTGCTATAATTATCTTGGCCTGGAATGGAATGTGAGAAATTTTAGGATATTTTGGGTTAGATGCAATCTTTCCACTGAAGGAATAAACAGAAGTTCAGATTCATCAGCAGAAACTTTCTTATTTTCTTTAAGTGTTACCAATATTTGCATTATGAAGAAAAGTAAGGGACATAGACAATTAAGTTTCTCTGGCGAGGGAGAATTTTTTTTTTTTAAGATTTTATTTATTTATTCATGAGAGACAGAGAAAGAGAGGCAAAGACACAGGCAGAGGGAGAAGCAGGCTCCCCACAAGGAGCCTGATGCAGGACTCAATCCCAGACCTCGGGATCACACCCTAAACTGAAGGCAGAGGCTCAATCCCTGAGCCACTCAGGCGTCCCAGCAAGGGAGAATTTTGTCTTAAACATCTTACTTCCCCTTCCCCTCTCCCAGAAGTCCTAGATTTTGTCAACATGCAACAAGACCTACCACTCAGCTGATTGCTTGACTCACTAAAAAAGGATTAAGTGTTATCTCCAAAATAAAGTATTCAGAAATAGTCAAAAATACCCAAAATAATGCAAGGAACAATATCAGAGTCGAAAATAGTAAAATTCAGCAGCACAGAGAAATCTATTCTTGTTAGTACTGACAAATAGTAACAATCATCTAAATCCTCAGGAGAGAATGCACTACATAAATTTATTAGTAGGAAAGTATGACCTTAACAGTCCCATTTAGAAATAAAGAAACTTGCAAGCTACATATTAATACTAAGAACAATAATAAGTAACAGATAATACTTTCCAAGCAAACTATTTGTGATATCAAGTCAAAATACTAATAAGAATGGCTATTTTTGCTACACATATTGGTTAAAAAATGCTAAGTCCAAATTTAAAGAGAATTGTCAGGAGTCTGTATGCATTGAATTCTTCCTTATTTCACCACCCAAAGACTTAAGAATCATGACTATTTGCTCTTGTCTCGCAAGAAGTCAAATTCACACTATTATTTATACTGAAAACCTTCAGTCTAATTTAAAGATGACAATGCTTTAAAAATGCAACTTTCTAAGACAGAAAATACTAAGTTAGTTGTCTCAATTGTAGAATTGGAATTGTCACATAACCACAATAAATAAATGATAAAAAATAAGTTAATACTTAAAATACCCAAACTGAGGTGTTACTTAACATATTTCCTTTGTGACACACAGGATGGTTAATTAGTTATGAAAAAACTACTTTCATGTGCAAATGTCTGATAAGGAAGGCTTTGAAGGTGTGAAAAAATGTGTGAAACAATTCTGCTTCTCAGTCTATTTATATGAATTAAATAATTAGGAAGGAACTAAGAAAAGGATACCTTAGTAGCAACTTGATATGGCTGTTGTGGTTATTATGAGGGTGTTACAGGTTGAATTGTGACCCCTTCAAAAGGTATGGTGAAGTACTTACCCCAAGTATATCAGAATGTGATCCTATTTGGAAACAGAGTTAATGCAAAAGTAATGACTTAAGGTCATACTGGAATAGGGTGGGCCTACTGGATTAACCAATAGCACTGGTATCCTTATCAGAAAAGAAGAAACATAATCACACAAGGGAGAAGGCCATCTGAAGATGAAGGCACAGGTTGGAGTAATATGTCTACAGAACAAAGACTACAGAGGGTTAACTTCCACCACCAGGAAGAGGCTGGTAGGATCTTAGAGGGAGGACAGACCTGCTGGCACCTTGATTTTAGATTTCTAGCATCCATAACTGAGACAATACATTTCTGTTATTTTAAGCCATCCAGTTTGTGGTGCTTTGTTTCAGCAGTTCTCAGAAATGAATACAGCCTTAGAAGACTAATAACAAATTGTTGATACTGGCAAGTGCATTACTGCTGTAACCAATGCCTAAAAAATGTGGAAGTAGCTTTGGAGAAGAAAAGAGTAAAGAAACTTTCCATCATCATAAGCAATACATACACTGTCATGAATAGAATGGCTGCTAGACATACGAACTTTCTTAAAGGTGCTTTTGGCAAGGTCTTGGATGGAAATGAGGACAATGGTATTGGACACTGGTGGAAAGGTGATCCCTCTTACAAAGTGGCAGAATTAAGTTCTTCTGTTGGGTGGCAGGTAAAACTTGTAAATGATGAGCTTAAATATGTAGTTGAGGATACTTCCAAGGGAAGTATGGAAAGTGCAGCCTTGTTTTCTTTGCTGTTTATCATAAAATAGGAGAGGGAAGTAATAAACTATCTGATAAAGGAACTGCTAAGCAAAAAGGAAAATCTCAGCCTATCCACATAAGCATGGTCTGGAGACCGGGCCAATGGTTTGTGGGACAAATACCTGCTATGGAGATTCAGCATGTGAATTATGGATCACCTCAATCATCTCAGTGGAAGCCAGGACTAGAGATGTGGTTATCCTGGAGAGAAATATGGAGGGCTTCCCGGTCTGATGGCTTGGAGAGCCATAATTGAGCAGAAAGCCAACACAGTTTTCAAGATTTTTATACCAGCAAAAATTCTGCTAGCTTGGACTGAAAGGGCTAATAGAGACAGAATAAAATGAAGAATGACTCTAAGGGCAAAGTCACCAAAATAAGGACTGAACTAATAGGATTTCCTCAGGCTGTCAGAGCAGCCTTAACAAATTAATATACTGGGGGTACAGAAAGATGCTATCACACATTTTTTATAAGATACATAATTGAGGGATTAAATCAATCAGAAAACACATTCATGTTAAGTTCTTCTAAAGAATAAAAACCCCACAAAAATTGCTATCTATTCTAAGGTATAAAAGATACTATGCAAATCATTCCTTTAAATATATTAAATTATTCCTTTAAAATTCTATCTGGGATTGTATCTTAGAAGATTAGGTAAAGAAAAAAAAATGCTATCAATTTGTTGAGGAACTAGAAGAATACTATGATCCAGCATAGTATGGTACTTAAAAATCTGAATTCAACCCCACAACACTAGCTGTGTAACCTTATTCAAGTTATTGAACCTCTCTGTGCCTCAGTTTCCTCATCTGAAAAACTGAGCATAATAATGTTAACTACCCCAGGAGGATGATAAAAAGATTAAACTTTTCATACTTGAAAAACATTTACTTAGACTCTTCTAAGTCTGATTATCAGTGCCTACTTACAAAAAAAAAATAGGATAAATCTTACACAAATAGTCTTATACTGGTCTGACCACAAGAAAATAGGGATTCCCAGTATTATTAAATTTTGCCTTACTGAGAAAGTTGAATCAACTGAGGCCATAAGAATCAAGCTACCAAGTCTAACAAATGGTCATAAGTGTCAAGGAGAAGAGCACAGTGGTTTTGAAGAATCAAGAGCAACCATGGACTTCTAGTTAACTGAGAGATAATGTAAGAAGACTGGGTCATCATGATGGGTGGAATCACTGCAGTGCCCACTCAGCTCCTGACTGGGTCATTTCTGCAGTCACACTGAACTTCTTGGCTTTCCATCTTTAAGAAATCACGGAACTGGGTAGCCCTGGTGGCTCAGTGGTTTACCACTGCCTTCAGCCCAGGGTGTGATCCTGGAGACCTGGGATCAAGTCCCACGTCAGGCTCCCTGCATGGAGCCTGCTTCTCCCTCTGCCTGTGTCTCTGCCATTCTCTCTCTCTCTCTCTCTCTCTCTCTCTCTCTCTCATGAATAAATAAATAAAACCTTAAAAAAAAAAATCACGGAACTGAAGGCACAGTTGAAGTCAAGCATTTATGAGAGGAAAAAAAAACCTGCCTGGTGCCAAAGGTAGGGTACTGTAGTAGAGTAAGATGGAGGTGGAGGTGGAATTCATGTGACTTCTCCACTGTAACTACAACAAAGGGGAGAACTTCTTTTCATTTTAAGAGATTGGTATTAGGTGGCTCCATGCATGTAGTTTTAAGAGACATGAGATAATATCCATCGAATCACAGCATTAAAGGGTAACTTCTGGGGGGAGGGGCAAGATGGCGGAAGAGCAGGGTCTCCAGGTCACCTGTCCTCAACAAATTACCTAGAAAACCATCCAATCATCCTGAAAATCTACGAATTCGGCCTGAGATTTAAAGAGAGACCAGCTGGAATGCTCCAGTGAGAAGAGTTCGCGCTTCTATCAAGGTAGGAAGACGGGGAAAAAGAAATAAAGACACAAAAGGCCTCCAAGGGGGAGGGGCCCCGCGAGGAGCCGGGCTGAGGCCAGGGCGAGTGTCCCCAGGACAGGAGAGCCCCGTCCCGGAGGAGCAGGAGCTGCACCGACCTTCCCGGGGGAAAGGCCTCCCGGGGACTTGGAGCAGGATCCCCAGAAAGGCGGGGATGCCCTCGGGCTCCCTGGGACAGTAACAGAGGAACTGCGCCCCGGAGAGTGCGCCGAGCTCCCTAAGGGCTGCAGCGCTCGGCGGGACCCGGAGCAGCTCGGAGGGGCTCGGGCGGCGGCTCCGCGGAGGGGGCTGCGGGGCGGGCGCGAATCCAACATCGCAGGCCCCAGAGCACAGGGCGCCGGGACACAGCCCAGGATCCGGCCTCCCCCAGGGACAGGCAGACCCCGGGAGGGTCCAGGACAGCGAGGACGCTCCTACCTGGAACTGAGCAGATCAGCGGCCCCGCCCCGGAGCCTCCAGGCCCTGCAGACGGAGAGCCCCGGAGCTACTGCGGGAGCTGACTCCAGGGTCCCAGAGCTGCCCCCGCCACTGTGGCTTCCTCCCGGGGCCTCACGGGGTGAACAACCCCCACTGAGCCCTGTACCAGGCAGGGGCAGAGCAGCTCCCCCAAGTGCTAACACCTGAGAATCAGCACAGCAGGCCCCTCCCCCAGAAGACCAGCGACACGGACCAGTTCCAAGGGAAGTCAAGGGACTTCAAGTACACAGAATCCGAAGATACTCCCCCGTGTTTTTTTTGTTTTTGTTTTTGGTTTTTTTTTTGTTTTGTTTTGTTTTTGTTTTGTTTTGTGCTTTTTTTTTTCTTTCTTCTTGATTTCTGATTGCTTCCCCCACCCCCCCTTTTTTTTTTCTCCTTTCTTTCTTTTTCTTTCTTTTTCTTCTCTTTTTCCCCTTTTTTTCTTCTTTCTCTTTTTTCTTTTTCTCTTTTCTTTCCTTCTTTCTCTTTTTCTCCTTTTCCCAATACAACTTGTTTTTGGCCACTCTGCACTGAGCAAAATGACTAGAAGGAAAACCTCACCTCAAAAAAAAGAATCAGAAACAGCCCACTCTCCCACAGAGTTACAAAATATGGATTACAATTCAATGTCAGAAAGCCAATTCAGAAGCACTATTTTACAGCTACTGGTGGCTCTAGAAAAAACCATAAAGGACTCAAGAGACTTCATGACTGCAGAATTTAGATCCAATCAGGCAGAAATTAAAAATCAATTAAATGAGATGCAATCCAAGCTAGAAGTCCTAACGACGAGGGTTAACGAGGTGGAAGAACGAGTGAGTGACATAGAAGACAGGTTGATGGCAAAGAGGGAAACTGAGGAGAAAAGAGACAAGCAATTAAAAGATCATGAGGATAGATTAAGGGAAATAAATGACAGCCTGAGGAAGAAAAACCTACGTTTAATTGGGGTTCCTGAGGGCGCAGAAAGGGACACAGGGCCAGAATATGTATTTGAACAAATCCTAGCTGAAAACTTTCCTAATCTGGGAAGGGAAACAGGCATTCTGATCCAGAAAATAGAGAGATCCCCCCCTAAAATCAACAAAAACCGTTCAACACCTCGACATTTAATAGTGAAGCTTGCAAATTCCAAAGATAAGGAGAAGATCCTTAAAGCAGCAAGAGAAAAAAAGTCCCTGACTTTTATGGGGAGGAATATTAGGGTAACAGCAGACCTCTCCACAGAGACCTGGCAGGCCAGAAAGGGCTGGCAGGATATATTCAGGGTCCTAAATGAAAAGAACATGCAACCAAGAATACTTTACCCAGCAAGGCTTTCATTCAAAATGGAAGGAGAGATAAAGAGCTTCCAAGACAGGCAGGAACTGAAAGAATATGTAACCTCCAAACCAGCTCTGCAAGAAATTTTAAGGGGGACTCTTAAAATTCCCCTTTAAGAAGAAGTTCAGTGGAACAATCCACAAAAACAAGGACTGAATAGATATGATGACACTAAACTCATATCTATCAATAGTAACTCTGAATGTGAACGGGCTTAATGACCCCATCAAAAGGCGCAGGGTTTCAGACTGGATAAAAAAGCAGGACCCATCTATTTGCTGTCTACAAGAGACTCATTTTAGACAGAAGGACACCTACAACCTGAAAATAAAAGGTTGGAGAACCATTTGCCATTCAAATGGTCCTCAAAAGAAAGCAGGGGTTGCCATCCTTATATCAGATAAATTAAAAATTACCCCAAAGACTATAGTGAGAGATGAAGAGGGACACTATCTCATACTCAAAGGATCTATCCAACAAGAGGATTTAACAATCCTCAATATATATGCCCCGAATGTGGGAGCTGCCAAATATTTAAACCAATTAATAACCAAACTCAAGAAATACCTTGATAATAATACACTTATACTTGGTGACTTCAATCTAGCTCTTTCTACCCTGGATAGGTCTTCTAAGCACAACATCTCCAAAGAAACAAGAGCTTTAAATGATACACTGGACCAGATGGATTTCACAGATATCTACAGAACTTTACATCCAAACTCAACTGAATACACATTCTTCTCAAGTGGACATGGAACTTTCTCCAGAATAGACCACATACTGGGTCACAAATCGGGTCTGAACCGATACCAAAAGATCGGGATAGTCCCCTGTATATTCTCAGACCATAATGCCTTGAAATTAGAACTTAATCACAACAAGAAATATGGAAGGACCACAAACACGTGGAGGTTAAGGACCATCCTGCTAAAAGATGAAAAGGTCAACCAGGAAATTAAGGAAGAATTAAAAAGATTCATGGAAACTAATGAAAATGAAGATACAACCGTTCAAAATCTTTGGGATGCAGCAAAAGCAGTCCTGAGGGGGAAATACATCGCAATACAAGCATACATTCAAAAACTGGAAAGATCTCAAATTCAAAAGCTCACCTTACACATAAAGGAACTAGAGAAAAAGCAACAAATAGACCCCACCCCCAGCAGAAGAAGAGAGTTAATTAAAATTCGAGCAGAACTCAATGATATCGAGACCAAAAGAACTGTGGAACAGATCAACAGAACCAGGAGTTGGTTCTTTGAAAGAATTAATAAGATAGATAAACCATTAGCCAACCTTATTAAAAAGAAGAGAGAGAAGACTCAATAAAATCATGAATGAGAAAGGAGAGATCACTACCAACACCAAGGAAATACAAACGATTTTAAAAACATATTATGAACAGCTCTACGCCAATAAATTAGGAAATCTAGAAGAAATGGACGCATTCCTGGAAAGCCACAAACTACCAAAACTGGAGCAGGAAGAAATAGAAAACCTGAACAGGCCAATAACCAGGGAGGAAATTGAAGCAGTCATCAAAAACCTCCCAAGACACAAGAGTCCAGGGCCAGATGGCTTCCCAGGGGAATTCTATCAAACGTTTAAAGAAGAAATCATACCTATTCTACTAAAGCTGTTTGGAAAGATAGAAAGAGATGGAGTACTTCCAAATTCGTTCTATGAGGCCAGCATCACCTTAATTCCGAAACCAGACAAAGACCCCACCAAAAAGGAGAATTACAGACCAATATCCCTGATGAACATGGATGCAAAAATGCTCAACAAGATACTAGCCAATAGGATCCAACAACACATTAAGAAAATTATTCACCATGACCAAGTAGGATTTATCCCTGGGTCACAAGGCTGGTTCAACACTCGTAAAACCATAAATGTGATTCATCATATCAGCAAGAGAAAAACCAAGAACCATATGATACTCTCTTTAGATGCAGAGAAAGCATTTGACAAAATACAGCATCCATTCCTGATCAAAACCCTTCAGAGTGTTAGGATAGAGGGAACATTCCTTGACATCTTAAAAGCCATTTACGGAAAGCCCACAGCAAATATCATTCTCAATGGGGAAGCACTGGGAGCCTTTCCCCTAAGATCAGGAACAAGACAGGGATGTCCACTCTCACCACTGCTGTTCAACATAGTTCTGGAAGTCCTCGCCTCAGCAATCAGACAACAAAAAGACATTAAAGGCATTCAAATTGGCAAAGAAGAAGTCAAACTCTCCCTCTTCGCCGATGACATGATACTCTACATAGAAAACCCAAAAGCCTCCACCCCAAGATTGCTAGAACTCATACAGCAATTTGGTAGCGTGGCAGGATACAAAATCAATGCCCAGAAATCAATGGCATTTCTATACACTAACAATGAGACTGAAGAAAGAGAAATTAAGGAGTCAATCCCATTTACAATTGCACCCAAAAGCATAAGATACCTAGGAATAAACCTAACCAAAGAGGTGAAAGATCTATACCCTAAAAACTATAGAACACTTCTGAAAGAAATTGAGGAAGACACAAAGAGATGGAAAAATATTCCATGCTCATGGATTGGCAGAATTAATATTGTAAAAATGTCAATGTTACCCAGGGCAATTTATACGTTTAATGCAATCCCTATCAAAATACCATGGACTTTCTTCAGAGAGCTAGAACAAATTATTTTAAGATTTGTGTGGAATCAGAAAAGACCCCGAATAGCCAGGGGAATTTTAAAAAAGAAAACCATAGCTGGGGGCATCACAATGCCAGATTTCAGGTTGTACTACAAAGCTGTGGTCATCAAGACAGTGTGGTACTGGCACAAAAACAGACACATAGATCAATGGAACAGAATAGAGAACCCAGAAGTGGACCCTGAAATGTACGGTCATCTAATATTTGATAAAGGAGGAAAGACTATCCATTGGAAGAAAGACAGTCTCTTCAATAGATGGTGCTGGGAAAATTGGACATCCACATGCAGAAGAATGAAACTGGACCACTCTCTTTCACCATACACAAAGATAAACTCAAAATGGATGAGAGATCTAAATGTGAGACAAGATTCCATCAAAATCCTAGAGGAGAACACAGGCAACACCCTTTTTGAACTTGGCCACAGTAACTTCTTGCAAGATACATCCACAAAGGCAAAAGAAACAAAAGCAAAAATGAACTATTGGGACTTCATCAAGATAAGAAGCTTTTGCACAGCAAAGGATACAGTCAACAAAACTAAAAGACAACCTACAGAATGGGAGAAGATATTTGCAAATGACATATCAGATAAAGGGCTAGTTTCCAAAATCTATAAAGAACTTATTAAACTCAACACCAAAGAAACAAACAATCCAATCATGTAATGGGCAAAAGACATGAAGAGAAATCTCACAGAGGAAGACATGGACATGGCCAACAAGCACATGAGAAAATGCTCTGCATCACTTGCCATCAGGGAAATACAAATCAAAACCACCATGAGATACCACCTCACACCAGTGAGAATGGGGAAAATTAACAAGGCAGGAAACAACAAATGTTGGAGAGGATGCGGAGAAAAGGGAACCCTCTTGCACTGTTGGTGGGAATGTGAACTGGTGCAGCCACTCTGGAAAACGGTGTGGAGGTTCCTCAAAGAGTTAAAAATATTCCTGCCCTACGACCCAGCAATTGCACTGTTGGGGATTTACCCCAAAGATTCAGATGCAATGAAACGTCGGGACACCTGCACCCCGATGTTTCTATCAGCAATGGCCACAATAGCCAAACTGTGGAAGGAGCCTCGGTGTCCATCGAAAGATGAATGGATAAAGAAGATGTGGTTTATGTATACAATGGAATATTACTCAGCAATTAGAAACGACAAATACCCACCATTTGCTTCAACGTGGATGGAACTGGAGGGTATTATGCTGAGTGAAATAAGTCAATCGGAGAAGGACAAACAGTGTATGTTCTCATTCATTTGGGGAATATGAATAATAGTGAAAGGGAATATAAAGGAAGGGAAAAGAAATGTTGGGAAATATCAGGAAGGGAGACAGAACATAAAGACTCCTAACTCGGGGAAACGAACTAGGGGTGGTGGAAGGGGAGGAGGGCGGGTGTTGGAGGGGAATGGGTGACGGGCACTGAGGTGGACACTTGACGGGATGAGCACTGGGTGTTTTTCTGTATGTTGGTAAATTGAACACCAATAAAAGTTAATAAAAAATAAAAAATAAAAAAAAATAAAGGGTAACTTCTGTAAAATAAAAAAATATGTTCTCTTCTTTCTCACATACAATATTCCATTGAATGTCAACTATAAAATATCATAGAACTATGAGAATAAATAATGTTTAAAATTTAAAGAGAATTACTCTTTTTCCTAGAAATTATTAATTTCCCAACAATTATGAAAAGGGCCCAATACATAGGATGAATCAGATTTACTAAATTAGGACAATCAAAAAGTGGGAAGGAGCCAATGATGGAAAATCTTGTTTTGAAGATTTATTAGTGTCCAAATGAAGTACATATTGTCATTTTCTGCTAACACTGGACTTCTTAGTATATCTTTAAATCTAAGAATACTGTCCTTTGTAAAATAACACTAAGATGTAAAATATTATACTTTGTCATAATCATTATAAATTGTATTTAACAATAAAAATGACTCACTCCTTTTTCATCTTCCAGGGATCTCATTTGTAGGCATTCAGAATGGCCCAGTGTTTGACATACTGTCAGAGCCTGTCCTACAATATGGCCTCTAATATAAGTAGTCTGTCCCAAACCTTTGGTAATAGAATTATTTACCTTTTTACCAAGAAAGTTGGGAAAGTGCCAAAATCTGCATGTGGAATGTGGCATGTGACATATGCCTAGGCCAGCTTTGTGGAGTTAGTGCTGTGAGATCTAAAGTTTTTACAAAGTTGTCTAAAATGAAAAAACATGTCAGCAGGGCCTATGGTGGTTCCATGAGTGCTAAGTGTGTCAGTGAAAATATCAAGTGTACTTTCCTTAAGAGCAGAAAATCACTGTGAAGTATAGAAGACACAAGCAGAATTAGAAAGCAAAATTTTTTAAATAAAGTTTTTGAGTGATAAAAAAATTAAAAGGCAAATAAAATGACTCATTTTAAAAACACAGGCCCATTTCCCATTTCCTTCAGAAATTCAAATCAATAATTGGAAAAGCTAGTTTTAAGCATCCTGTTTTTATATCAAAATCTAGGCCCCCCCAAATATTATTAAAAGTTATCAGTTAATTATCTCTAAGGCACAACCAAATTGCTATAAGATCAGAAATCTAGTACCCCCATTTCCTATCCAACAGATAGCAAAAAATGTCTATTTCTCCAAATATATCTATATTACATAATCTATAAAAATATGGGAATGTACATAAAATGTAAAATTGACAAATGTTCAATGGAATCACTGTCACTGGCTTAGAGAAACCCAAAAGTTTGTACATTATAAGCTGTCCTTTGAAAGAATATTTCATAAATAAAGAACAAGGAAGAGAGATCTTTTCCATTTCATTGTTTTCTAACAACCTACTTTTTTTAGCTATGACAGTAAGAATTAAGAAGAATGTGTTATTAACAAAATTAGACAAAAATTATTCATTATTTCTACATTAAGTAGCGAAGACATTGCTAAGTATGAGGCACAACAATCCCTTATTTAGCCAAAACTGTAACTTATGGTGATAACTAATTAAGGCCCAAATCAGTAACTAGACCTAACATGTAATTTTATTCTAAATTATCAAACTACCGTTTATAGTAACAAATTTAGTGCTCAGTAAGTTCAGATACTTCATTGAAAAAAAGGGGGAGCTAGACAATTCTAGGAGTACAGAAAGAAGAGAAAGACTACAGAGAGGAGATATTAAATTTGGCAAGGCTGTAATGTGTCCTTCTTAACCATGGTTTTTGACCAGCTGATCTACAATCTACCAAGGTTGCTTCTCTTTCGTTTCTCCCTATTCTAAGAGTATTTTATCCATTTTCAACGTGGATGACCAGACCCTAAACACTCTTCTCTCTTTACACATGTAAATAAAAACCTGTTGGAAAACTTCGTAGCATGAAAACAAATTATGTTACTAGTGAAACTGTAAGTACTCTCAAATTTCCATCTTCAACTTACATCTACATAATCATCTACCCACTCAATATAAATGGAAAGTTTCCACTGTATCATATCAAACTTACAGAAGAAAAAGGTCCACAGTTCATTCATTAAATCTGTAGAATTCCAAATTTCCCAGGATGTTTTCTGCTACATTTACACCTAGTTATTTCTCATTCTAAGAATGAGGAACAATATTTTGCAAAATGCACTCAGATTTATAGGTTAAAATTTCTGATGAGTATTTTCTGGTATTATGTTCCAACAGAGAAACCACACATTTTTTAATGAAGTTTAATCAAATTTCTATTTTAATAGAAATGTGGCTTCAACTAAAGAGTTATTAAGAAACATTAAACAAAGACAATTTTAGAAAACAGATCCAATATGCAGTTAGTGAAGCCAGTATGTACCGACAAGGTATTGTTCTACTATTTGTAGAAGTATTGAGACCAAAAAGATACTACAAAAACTGCCTAAGGAGCTTTGTTCTTTACCTGTTCACTAGACACAAATAATGCATAAAAGCGTTTAACATGCTATAAGTATCAGGTGCATACATCCCTTTGAATTAGTATTTTTATATTCTTTCAGTAAATACCAAGTAGGGCAATTGCTAGGTTATAGGGTAATTCTGTTTTTAACTTTTTGAGGAACCTCTGTACCATTTTCCACAGTAGCTACACTAGTTTGCTTTCCCACCAACAGAGCAAGAGGATTCTTCTCCTTTCCCCAGATCCTCACCAACACCTATTGTACTTATATTACTTGTTTCAGACATTTGTACAAGTATGAGGTGGTATCTCATTATAATTTTTTAAATTTAATTAAATTCAATGTATTAAAATATAGTGTATTATTAGTTCCAGAGGTAGAGTTCAGTGATGCATCAGTCTTCTATAATACCCAGTGCCCTGGGTACTACATCACATGCCCTTCTTAATGTCCATCACCTACTTACCTCATCTCCAGATGCCCATCCCCTCCATAAGCCTTGGTTTCTTTCCTATAATTAAGAGTCTCTTATGGTTAGTCTCCCTCTCCGATTTCGTCTGGTTTTATTTTTCCCCTCCCTTACCCTATGATCTTGATTTGTTTCTTAAATTGCACATATGAGTGAAATCACAGAACTGTCCTTCACTGATTGATTTATTTTGCTTACCATAATACCCTCTAGTTCCATCCACATTGTGGCAAAAGACAAGATTCCATTTTTGATGGCTGAGTAGTATTCCATTGTGTGTTCATGTATATACGTATGCCATATCTTCTTTATCCATCCATTTGTCGATGGACATCTGGGCTCTTTCCAGCTTGGCTACTGTGGACATTGCAGCTACAAACATTGAGGTGCAGGTGCCCCTGCAGATTACTACATTTGTATCCTTTGGGTAAATAAGTACCTAGTAGTGCAACTTCTGGGTTATAGGGTAGCTATATTTTCGACTTTTTGAGGAACCTCCACACTGTTTTCCAGAGTGGCTGCACCAACTTCCTTCTTGCCAACAGTGTAAGAGGGTTCCCCTTTCTCCACATCCTCACCAGCATCTATTCTTTCCTGATGTATTAGTTTTAGCCATTCTGATGGGTGTGAGGGGGTATCTCATTGTGGTTTTGTTTTGTTATAAAGATTTATTTATTTATTCATGAGACACACAGAGAGAGAAGCAAAGACATAGGCAGAGGGAGAAGCAGGCTCCCTGTGGGGAGCCCAATGTGGGACTCAATCCCAGGACCCTGGGATCAGGCCCTGAGCAGTAGGCAGATGTTCAACCACTGAGCCACCCAGGGGTCCTTCATTGTGGTTTTGTATTTCCCAGATGTCAAATGATGTTGACTATTTCTTCATGTGTCTGTTGTCCATTTGCATGTCTTGTTTGGAGAAATGTCTGTTCACGCCTTCCGTCCATTGATTGACTAGATTATTTATTCTTTGGGTGTTGAGTTTGATAAGCTGTTTATAGATCTTGGATACTAGCCCTTTATCTGGTAAGACAATTGCAAATATCTTCTCCCATTCTGTAGGTTATCTTTTGGTTTTGTCAACTGTTTCCTTTGCTGTGCAAAAGATTTTCGTCTTGATGAAGTCACAATAGCTCATTTTTGCCTTTGTTTCCCTTGCCTAATGCAACATGTCTAGCAAGAAGTTCCTGTGGCCAAGGTCAAAGAGGTTGCTGCCTGTGTTCTCCTCTGGGATTCTGATGGCTTCTTGTTTCACATTTAGGTCTTTCATCTACTTTGACTCTATTTTTGTATATGCTGTAAGAAAATGGTCCAGTTTCATTCCTCTGCATGTGGCCGTCCAATTTTCCCAACACCATTTGTGGAAAAGACCATCTTTTTTCCATTGGATATTCTTTCCTGCTTTGTGGAAGATAAGTTGACCATAGAGTTAAGGGTCCATTTCTGGGTTCTCTGTTCTGTGTGTCTGTTTTTGTACCATTATCACACTATCTTGATGATTATAGTTTTATAATAGAGTTTAAAGTCCAGAATTGTGATGCCACCAATTTTGGTTTTCATTTTCAACAATCTTTTGGCTGTTTAGGGTTTTTTCTGGTTCCATAAAAATTTTAGGATTATTTGTTCCAAGTTTGTGGATGGTATTTTGATAGGGAATGCACTGAATGTAAAGATTGTTCTGATAAGCACAGACATTTTAAAGATATTTATTCTTTCAATCCATGAGCATGGAATGTTTTTACATTGCTTTGTGTTTTCCTCAAATTCTTTCATGAGTGTTCTATAGTTTTCTAAGTACAGATTCTTTGCCTCTTTGCTCACATTTATCCTAGGTATCTTATAGTTTTTGGTGCAATTATAGATGGGATCGACTCCTTAATTTCTCTTCCTTCTGTCTCATTGTTAGCATATAGAAATGCAACTGCTTCCTGTGCACTGATTTTATATATTGCAACTTTGCTGAATTCCTGTATGAGTTCTAGCAATTTAAGGGTAGAGTCTCTTGGGTTATCTAGATAGAGTATCATGTCATCTGTGAAGAGTGAGAGTTTGACGTCTTCTTTGCTGATTTGGATGCCTTTTATTTCTTTTTGTTGTCTGATGGCTGCGGCTAGGACTTCTAGAACTATGCTGAACAGTGGTGAAAGTGGGCATCTCTGTCATGGTCTTGACCTTAGGGGTAAGTTCTCAGTTTTTTCCCCATTAAGAATGGTATTAGCGGGATCCCTGGGTGGCGCAGCTGTTTGGTGCCTGCCTTTGGCCCAGGGCGCGATCCTGGAGACCCGGGATCGAATCCCACGTCGGGCTCCCGGTGCATGGAGCCTGCTTCTCCCTCTGCTTGTGTCTCTGCCTCTCACTCTCTCTCTCTGTGTGACTATCATAAATAAATAAAAATTTAAAAAAAAAAAGCATGGTATTAGCTGTGGGCTTTTGGTCTATGACATTTATGATACTGAGGTATATTCCCTCTATCCCTACATTGTGAAGAGTTTTAATCAAGAAAGGATGCTGTACTTTGGTCAAATGCTTTTTCTGCATTAATGGAAAGTATCATATGGTTCTTATCCTTTCTTTTATTACTTGTAATATATCACATTGATTGATTTGTGGATGTTGAACCACCCTTGCAGCCCAGAGATAAATCCCTCTTGGTCGTGGTAAATTATCCTTCTGATGTATTGTTGGACCTACTGACTATTATCTTAGTGAGAATTTTCGCATCTGTTCATCAGGCATATTGGTCTATAATTCTCCTTTATGGTGGGGTCTTTACCTGGTTTGGGGATCAAAATAATGCTGGCTTCATAGAAAGAGTTTGAGAGCTTTCCTTCTATTTCTATTTTTTGAAACAGTGTCAGAAGAATAGGTATTAATTCTTCTTTAAATGGTTGATAGAATTCCCTTGGGAAGCCATCTGGCCCTTGATGCATGTTTGTTGAGAAATTTTTAATTACTGATTCCATTTCCTTGCTGGTTATAGGTCTGTTAAGGTTTTCTATTTCTTCCTCTTTAAGTTTTGGTAGTTTATATGTTCCTAGGAATGCATCAATTTCTTTCAGATTGCCTAATTTGTTGGCATATAGTTGCTCATAATATGTTCTTTTAATTGTATTTCTTTGGTGTTGGTTGTGATCTCTCGTCTTTCATTCATGATTTTATTTATATGGGTCCTTTCTCTTTTTGATAAGTCTGGCCAGAGGTTCATCAATCTTATTAATTCTCTCAAAGAACCAGCATTTAGTTTCGTTGATCTCTTCTGTTATTTTGGTTTCTATTTCACTGATTTCTGTTTTAATCTTTATGAATTCTCTGTTCCCTCTGGATTTAGGCTTTATTTGCTATTCTTTCTCCAGCTCCCTTAGGTATAAGGTTAGGTTGTATATTTGAGACCTTTCTTATTTCTTGCGAAAGGGTTGTATTACTATATACTTCCCTCTTACAACCACCTTTGCTGCATCCCAGAGGTTTTGAACAGTTGTGTTTTCATTTTCATTTGTCTCCATGAATTATTTAAATTCTTCTTTAATTTCCTGGTTGACCTATTCATTCTTTAATAATATGCTCTGCAGCCTCCATGTATTTGATTTCTTTCGAAATTTCCTCTTGTGACGGAGTTCAAGTTTCAAAGCACTATGGTCTGAAAATATGCAAAGAATGATCCCAATGATCCCAGTGTGTCATTCAAAGCCCGTGATTCTTATTGATCTTCTGCTTAGATTATCTGTTTATTGCAGTGAGTGGGGTGTTAAAGTCTCCTATTTTGAATGACAGCCTTGCCGGATGAAGTATTCTTGGATGCATTTTTCCTCATTAAGCATCCTGAATATATCATGCCAGTCCTTTCTGAACTACCAGGTCTCTGTGGATAGTTCTGCTGCCAATCTAATATCTCTACCCTTGTAGATTGTGAACCTCCTGTCCTGAGCTGCTTTCAGGATTTTCTCTTTGTCTCTGAGATTTGTAATTTTCACTATTTATATGTCAGAGTGTTGACCTATCTTTATTGTTTTTGAGGGTGGTTTCTGCAACCTCCTGGTTTGAATACCTGTTCCCTTCCCCAGATTAGGGGCAGGAAATATTGTTTCCTCTTCTTCTGGGATCCCAATTATTCTAATATTGTTTCACCTTATGGTATCACTAATCTCTCAAATTCTCCCCTCGTGATCCAGTAGTTGTTTATTTTATCTCTTTTACTCAGTTTCTTTATTCTCCATCATTTTGACTTCAATATCACTAATTCTCTCTTCTGCCTCATTCATCCTATTTTTTCTTGCATCTCATTAGCAGCCTTTATGATTTTGACTTAATTAGATTTTAGTTCTTTTATTTCTCTAGAAAGGGATTCTCAAGTGTATCTCTCAATACACTGTATACTCTTCTATGTTTTTTCAAGCCTAGCTAGTATATACACACACACACAATAGACTATCACTCAGCCATAATAAAAAACATGAAATCATGCCATTTGCAAAGACAAGGATAGAGCTAGAGTATCATGCTAAGTGAAATACATCAGAGAAAGACAAATACCATATGATTTCACTCATATGTGGAATTTAAGAAACACAACAAAGGAAAAAATAAAAGAGAGACAGAGATGAAACCTAAGAAACAGACCTTTAATTATAGAAAATAAATTGATGGTTACCAGAGAGGAGGTGGGTGGGAGGATGGGTGAAATAGGTGACAGGGATTCATGAGTGCACTTGTTGTGATGAGCACCAGGTGTTGTATGTAAGTGATGAATCACTATATTGTACACCTGAAACTAATATTACACTGTATGCTAACTAGAATTTAAATAAAAACTTTTTTTAAAGTAATGTGCTGATTAACTGTAAAAATATAAAGGGATCTGTTCATATTGAAATTCCTCAAAAAATTCCAAAAGATGAGTAAATATTCTACTTCTATAGCACATTCACTCTTTTATTATAAAATTTCCAATACCAGTTACAAATCTGAACAAAACTTCACCTTCTTTGGAGTACCCCCAAACAGACCAGCATTTCTTCATAAGCTCAAAACTAAGTGTACATTAGAAAAAGGGAAATTTAGAATCAATGTAATGAATGCAAATGAATTTAATATACATTATGCTGAGCTAAAGAAATCAGACATTAAGAACTTCATACTGGTTATTTTCCCAGAGTAATGAATATGATTATGTTTAATATAATTAGTAAGCAGTGGCCATATTGCTTTATATGTCTGCTGAACCTTGCACTGGGCTACAGCTCTTCTGCTTGTTAGTTGGAAAAAACTGAGTTGGTTTCTTAATATAAAAATGCTTTCCTACCTCTCTCACAGGAGTTTAAACATCAAAAACTATGTAAATATACTTGATTAACTGAGCTCATTTTCTGTAATTATAATTGTGACCTGCCTCTTTTCCCCAAAACCAAAAAGAAAAAAAAAGAGAGAAGGAAAACTTAAGTAAATTGAAAATGCTGTGATAAAGCAAATAAATTTTTTTAAAGATTTAATTATTTATTTGAGAAAGAGAGAGAAGGAGAGCACAAGCAGTGGGGGAAGGCAGAAGGAGAAGGAGAAGCAGACTCACTGCTGAGCAAGGAACCCAACATCAGGCTCAATCCCAGGACCCAGAGATCATGATCTGAGCAGAAGGCAGACACTTAATCAACTGATCCACCCAGGCACTCCAAGCAAAGACATCTTTTAAGTTTTAGTCTGTACTCACTTATTTTATAGAGTTGATTTTCCAAGGTGTTAGAGCCATAAGAGTCTTTAAACAGCTTAACTAAAAGCTAAGAAAAACACTGCAGGAAACTGAATTAATCATAGAACAGAAAAATGCTCTGTTTCTGCAAGTTCCTATCTATAGAACACACTCTACACCCATCACTGTATACTCAAATGGACCTATCATCCATTGGTCACATATAATGTTAATTATGATGCTGATTTATTCCATCTATGTCCTTATTCAATTACTACTCATTTGTACATGTACCCTCTTACCCATGTACTTCTGGGAGAAAATTATTATGATTACCCGAACAATTTATAAGAATTATTTTAACAGGATGCCTGGTTGGCTTGGCGGTTGAGCATCTGCCTTCTGCTCAGATCATGATCTCTGGGTCCTGGGTTTGAGCCCAATGTCAGGTTCCCTGCTCAGCAGGGAGTTGCTTCTCCCTCTACCTATGTCTCTGCCTCTCTCTGTGTGTCTCTCATGAATAAATAAAATCTTAAAAAAAAAAAAACTACTTTAACACACAAAACAGAGTTTTTAAATATTTAGAGCTAATCAAAGTGAAAAATAATATTTGAATATCACTTTGATTTCCTGGGTTACATTTCATATAGTAATATCAGTCAAAGGCAAATAAAAGTCTTTTACCAAAGTACATGAAAAGTAAACTATAGAATTACATTTATACTGACTGAACAGAGGGAAAAAAAAAACACAATTCTAAGATCGATATTAATCAACAAAGTCAGTACATAAAGAATGAGAAAGCCACTTCTTTTGTCCTTATATTCATTAATAAAGCAAGGTCTGCAAGAGGCCTAACCATCCCTCATTTCCCCCCCCCAGACTGGTCTGTTGAGCTTACAGAATCATGATTTTATCAAGGTACACAATATACTTGAGGGTTCTGGAGGTCCCAGAATACATATCCACAGAAATTATCCAAATGTTTTGTTCTCATAGACATAAAGAAGAGAGTAGCTTTAAGAGTTTCCTAAAGACCAAAAAGATATTTCACAGTCATAATAAAAAAATATGATACCAGAACCAAAGTTCTTATTCTAATTTCAATGAATCATTATTGTGAGTTTTTTCAGATACTTTTGCCTCCCTTTCATTCTAAACATGAAAATATACACTGAATTTATTGTCTTACTGAAAAAATGCATTCTAGGTATCTAGAGAACCAAATATTTAAAATATTTTTAAAATATGTTTTCAATAAATTACCTGTTCTTTAACATATGAGGAAACCGGCTCAGAGAATTTAAATTAATTTGGCCAAAGTCACACAGCTAACAAGTAATACAGCCTTTGCCTGATTCAAACCTAGAACAACTTCCATACTCTTAACTCATTCTACTGTGGAAATTCCAAAGTCAAACCATCTTGAATATAACTTAAATAGTTTTTAATTTAAATGTAGAACAGGGAGCAGGGTGACTCAGCAGTTGAATATCTGCCTTCGGGCTCAGGGCGGGTCCTGGAGGCTCCCTAGGAGGAGCCTGCTGCTCCCTCTGTCTATGTCTCTGCCTCTCTCTCTCTCTGGGTCTCTATGAATAAATAAGTAAAATCTTAAAAAAAAAAAATTAAATGTAGGACATATTTTTCCATCTCAAACTTTTTTCTATGACCCAAAACCAAACTGAAATTGTAGTTGAGAACAAATGTCTGGGTCTCATTATTTTTGCTTTTTATTCATGATATCATGCTGTGTTGACAGTTTATCCAGACTAGCTAACAATTTTCCAAAATACATTTCCTTCACTCCTTCTATCTCTAATAGGTTCAGATTAATTTCTTCTGAATATTTTCAGGCCTCACCATGCCAAGATAGGTATCCTTTATAAAGTAAGGCAATTATAAAGCAATTTAAGGTATGGGACTAGAAACTTTATCTTTCTGACCCATGGGACTACTGTTCAAACACATAAGGAAAAACTATGCAAAAAAAAGGGGTGGGGGGAATGGATTCAAATAGTTTGCTCCAGCGGTCTCCAAAAGATTCTGTAGAAATCATTTTTAGAATTTCTGGCTTTCAACACATACCTGAGTATCTGATAGAAAGGTTGTGGAAGTTCAGAGTTACAGATATTAAACAATCCTCTCCTGCTGTGCCAGGTAAACACAGCATGAAATTGAACTCTTTAGCATTACGGGATAGATGAAGTTATTCTGTTCTGAATTCATGTATTGCATTTCATATTTTTTATGGATGATAAATTTGGGCAAGATCAGATAAAAATAGGGCTGGTTTTGTAAACTCTTAGGGATCTAAGTGTTTTATGAATATAAATATTTGCTCATAAAAGTCTGTAAGATCACATATTAGAACCATAAGAAATGGAATGGAAGTATACAACATATAATCCTTCTCTTATAATGCTCAGATACCTTGACTTCCACTTTGAGAGTCTCTTAGATATTACTTTCTACATGACTAACTGTACATAATTCAAAGATCATCCTACATGTGGAATGAATCTTAAAAAGTAAATCATCTTCTCCAATCATCATAATTCATGGATAAGAAACTAGGCAACAAAAAGGCTAATAAGTGAGTTGCTGGATGTCACAAGGGCAGTGAATGAAAGAAAAAGTTTCAAATGATGTAACATTCATCCTACCTACCAGCCTCCATGGGATTTTCAATTTCCCAATCACTGAGAAGCCACTGAGTTCACAGGAACATGCTGAGTAATGCAAGGGGCTGAACACTGAACTAGTCATTTTCTGGGACTCACAAGAGAATGCTGGCCATGTTCAAAGCCAATTGCCTCAGTGATACAGATGATGTTCACTTCATCTCCACTTCTGCAGAACTGGAGATGAAGGCAGCATCCCATGACCTTCTTCCCTATTTTTTGCACAGTTCAAACATGATTAATATCAATATAGGAAAATATTAATGAAGAAATACTGTTTTTTATAAAAGGAAGGAGTAAATGAGGAAAAAAATTAATGAAATGGCTATACATGCATAATACAGTCCCCAGAATAGAAGCTCTGAATAGTATACATTAAGGGTTCTCTTGCTTGGTAAAAAAACAAAAATAATCTGCTAACTTTCAAATAAATTCTAGATTATCATATTTTTAAATCCTATATGTCATATTGAATTTTGAATGCAAGTCTCAAGAAAAAAAATAAAACCTTTGTTTATCTAAAGCCATGTTATAAACATCCCACACTCAGTGCATTCTGATACATGTCTCTTGCCACCTAAAAAATCTTTGGTACTATTTCTAAAACAGGAAACAACTTGATGAAAACAAAAACAAAAAATTAATGCTTTTTGGAAGAAGTATATTTCAGGCTTCCTAATGTTAATAATATGGTCAAAAATTTTAAACCAAATATTATAAGGAAAACAAATAATTTTGTTGGAAATAAGATTTCTTAAATTAAAATTCACTAACAACACATATTTTTTTAGTGACACTTCCTAGTAGCACTATAAGTAAGTAATTCAGCATTTCACATTCATTTTATCTGGCAATTCCTGTGTTTTCACTCAAGTGTGAGTGTATGTCTGGCACTGCTATTATCTTTTCTCTGTTATTAATTTTCTGAAATTATTTAAAGCAGAAAAAAAAGTAAATATATTCAACACGAACAAGAAAAAAAAGAGAGAAGATAGAAAAAAACACAATGGATTTTAAATGTTTCTTCAATTTCTACCTGATGAAATTTAGAACACCATCAAAAGGAAAATATATGGAGAAAGATTTCTTATAAAAAGACATTCATTATTATTCTGTAGAACTGAGATGGGAACAACAGGATTTAAATCAGATTATGGCCAACAGGGATCCAACATGCAGAACTTACCTCCATGACTTTACTGTTAATTGCTTGACTTCATACTCATGAAAAGAAAAATAAAGTTGGATTAAATCAATCCATGACATTATGAATAAACATGCCCTCAATCTAGCAGCACATAACAAAAATACGTAATACCTTTTAAAATATGAACAATCTGTGACCAGTAACATAATAACTGGGAACTTATCATAAGGAAATAGTGATTACTTAATGTACCAACTTATGTGTAAGAATATTCACCTTAGTAGTGTTCATCAAAAAGCTAAAAAATGGGGAAGGGGGCAAGATGGCAGAAGACTAGGGATCCTCATTTCATCTGGTCCCCAAATTTAGCTAGATAACTTTCAAACCATCTTAAACACCTATGAATTCACCTGAGATGTAAAGGAAGAACAGCTGGAACACTACAGATAGAAATGTGATCACCTCTTGCAAGGTAGGAGTTTGAAGAGGAGAAAAGGAGGGGATATATGGGAAGATAAATGGCAGAGGGAAGAAGACTATGAAAGCTGGCTGCAGGAAAGTGATATAGCCCTGAGGTGCAAAATCAAGACCTCTAGGAATGTGCTCCTGAGAGAGTCTTCCCTGCTTGAAAAGTGCTCAGTGGTGCAACAGGGCAGAATCGCAGGAGGGGCAGTGAGGTCTCAATATTCCCAGAAGTACAGAAAGAACAGGGGTGCCTGAGACCTCAAAGTTCCCAGGCATTGGAACTGGAAACAGGTTTAGGTAAGTAAGCCCCAGAGACTGCTCAGCTTGTTGGGCCATAAACTATAGCCTGTGGATGGATGGGGACCGCCGCCTACTGAATCCCGGTAAAGGACTGGAATGCAGCAACCCTCCACAGGCATCAAGGAGAGGTGGAGTGGGTGTGCACTTCAGCAGGTGAGCACTCTCTGCCCCAGGGCCAGGTAGCAGACAGAAGCGGACTATGACCGGCTCCCTTCAGGGGGGACAGACCTAGGGAGCACACAGCGCAAAAGTTCTCCACACTCTGGGAGCTCTTCAAATTGTACCAATCAGTGCCTTCCCCAACACCGCCTGACTCCAGTAGGATCTGAGCCAGCTGCACTAAGAGGCTACAGTGTGGGACATGAGGGGAGCTGTTGGCTGTGGGGCTGGAGATCTGGCCACCACCAGAGGTGGGACCTCCAGGGAACAAAGGCTTCCTTCAGAGAGCAAATAGCTTCACACTGAACCCAGCATCTGGCAGGGGGGAGGGCAACTCCCCCAGGCACACACACACCTGAGAATCAGCCCATCAGGCCCCTTTCACAGAAGAACTGCTGGAAGAACAGGGGAGGAGCAAGTTTACTGACCAAGCAGTGCTGGAAAACTCCAGGACTGACAGAAAATAGTATATAGAACTCAATGTTTTTTCCTTATGTTTCCTTTATCTTTCAAGTTAAATATTTCCAATATTCTTTCTTTTTCTCATCTTAACTATAATATTCTATCAACTCTTCATTTTTAAGTTTCTTAATTTTTGACTTTCATATTTTTACAATTACATGTCAGATATATTCTTCATTTTTGGCATACTTTCAATATATTCAATTAAATTTTTGTATATATATAAATTTTGGGCTTCGTTGGGTTTTGTTTTGTTTTACAATTTAGAATATAGTATCTTCTAACATACAGACCAAAATACACTCAGAACCAAGTGAATGATTGTGTTGGTCCACTCTATGAGATTATATTCTCTCTTCCTTCCCATCCGCCCTCCTTTTTCTTGTTTTTTTTGTGGATGCTGTTGTTTCTCTTTATTAGTTTTGCTTTTTTATATAAATTTGGAATTTAGCAACTTCTAAACTACAGACAGACGAAAAAGCTCAGAACAAAGAGGATAACCATCTTGGTCCACTCTTTGAGAATATATTCTCTATCCCCTACCATTTCCCTACCCACCCTTTTTAAATTTTTACTATAGTTTTTAAATTTGTTTTTCACTTTCATTAACTTTTTTTTTATTTTCTGGTCCCTGACCTTTTCAGGATTGTCTAGGGTACATTTTCCTTGGGTCGAGGTTGATAATTTTGCTCTGCTCATTCATACAGCAATTCTGCACTGGACAAATGACTAGAAGGAAGAATTCACACAAAAGAACCAGAAGTAATACTCTCTGCCACAGATCTAATGGATATGGATTTAAGTAAGATGCCAGAGATAGAATTCATGATTACAATTATAAAATTACTGGTGGCTCTTTAAAAAAGCATAAAAGACTCTAAAGAATCTTACTGCAGAAAGGAAATCTAATCAGATCTAATCAAAAATACTCTGAGATGCAGTCTAAGCTGGATGCTCTAACAGCTAGGGTAAATGAGGTAGAAGAGAGAATAAGTGACATAAAAAAGTTGATGGAAAGGAAGGAAGCTGGGGATGAGAGAAAAAAAACTAAGAGCCCATAAGGAGAAATTGTGAGAACTAAGTGATAATTTGAGAAGAATAGCATTTGTCTAATTGGGATTACAGAGGATGTGAAGGAGAGAAGACCAGAAAGTATGTTTTAACAAATCATAGCTGAGAACTTCCCTTACCTGGGATAGAAAACAGGCATTCATTTCCAAGAGACAGAGAGGACCCCTCCTAAAATCGACAAAAAACCATCAACACCCTGATATATAATAGTGTTGCTTGCAAATTTCAGAGGTAAAGAGAAAGTCCTGAAAGCAGCTGAATACAAGAGATTCTTAACCTATAAGAGCAGATCTCTCCACAAAGACCTGGCAGGCCAGAAAGGGCTGGCATGATCTATTCAGGGTACTAAATGAGAAGAACATGCAGCCAAGAATACATTATTCAGCAAGGCTATCATCCAGAACAGAAGGGGAGATAAAGACCTTCCAAGATAGGCAGAAACTGAAAGAATATATGACCACAAAACCAGCTATGCAAGAAATATTAAATATTAAGGGGGGCCCTATAAGCAAAGAGAGAGCCCAAAGAAACAATCCACAAAAACAGGAACCTAATAGGTATTATAATGACACTAAATTCCTATCTTTTAATAATTACTCCAAATGTAAATGAGCTAAATGATCCAGTCAAAAGATGCAGGGAATCAGACTGCATAAAAAAGCAAGACCCATCTACATGCTGTCTACAAATGACTCATTTTAGACCTAAGGACACCATCAGACTGAAAATGAGGGGGTGGAGAACCATTTACCATTCAAATGGACCTCAAAAGAAAGCTGGGGTATCAATCCTCATGTCAGATAAATTAGATTTTAAACCAAAGACTGTAGTAAGAGATGAAGAGGGACACTGTATATAATTAAAGGGTCTATGCAACAAGGAGACCTAACAATTATGAATATTTATGCCCCTAATGTGGGATCAGTCAAACATATCAACCAATTAGTAACCAAAGTAAAGATAGATAATAACACACTAATAGTAGAGACTTCAACACTCCACTCTCAGGCAAGTACAGATTTTCTAAAGCAAAAGATGCGCAAAAAAACAAGGGTTTTGAATGACACACTGGACCAAATGGACTTCACAGATATATACAGAACATTCCATCCTAACACAACAGAATACACATTCTTCTCAAGTGCACATGGAACTCTCTCCAGAATAGACTGCATACTGGGTCACAAATCAAGTCTCAACTGATACCAAAAGATTGGGATTATTCCCTACATATTTTTGAACCACAATGCTTTGAAACTAGAACTCAATCAAAACAAGAAATGTGGAAGGAACTCAAACACTTGGAGGTTAAAGAGCATTCTACTAAAAGATGAATGAGTCAATCAGGAAATTAGAGAAGAATTGAAAAGATTCATGGAAACTAATGAAAGTACAACTGTTCAAAATCTTTGGGATACAGCAAAGGCAGTCCTAAGAGAAAAATACATTTTAATATAAGCCTCCTTCAAGAAATTGGAAAAATCTCAAATACACAAGCTAACCTTACACCAAAAGGAGCTGGAGAAAGAACATTAAATAAGGCCTAAATCAAGCAGGAAAAGAGAAATAATAAAGATTATGGCAGAACTCAATGAAATAGAGTGCAGAAGAAATGTAGAACAGATCAATGAAACGAGGAGCTAGTAATTTGAAAGAATTAATAAGATATATAACCCCTAGATATATAACCCCTTTCTTACTAAGAAAAAAATATTCAAATTAATAAAATCATGAATGAAAAAGTAGAGATTACAACCAAAACCAAGGAAATACAAGCAATTTTAAAAATGTATTATGAGCAACTCTATGCCAGGAAATTAGGGAATTTGGAAGAAATGGACGCATTCCTGGAAACCTAAAAATTACCAAAACTGAAACAGGAATAAATAGAAAACCTGAACAGCCGAATAACCAGAAAGGAAATTAATGCAGTCATCAAAAACCTCCCAAGAAACAAAAGTCCAGGGCCAGATGACTTCCCAGGCAAATTCTTCCAAACATTTACAGAAGTAATAATGCCTATTCTGCTAAAGCTGTTTCAAAGGATAGAAATGGAAAGAATACTTCCAAACTGTTTCTATGAAGCGAGCATTACTTTGATCACCAAACCAAAGACCCCATCAAAATGGGGAATTACAGACCAATATCCCTGATGAACGTGAATGCAAAAATTCTCACCAAGATGCTAGACAATAGGATCCAACAATACATTAAGAGGATTATGCACCATGACCAAGTGGGATTTTTTCCCTGGGATGCAAGGGTGGTTCAACACTCAAACAATGAACATGATAGATCACATCAACAAGAGAAAAAACAAGAACCATATGATCCTCTCAACAGGTGCAGAGAAAGCATTTGATAAAATACAGCATCCATTCCTGATCAAAACTCTTCAGAGTATAGGGATAGAAGGAACAACATACCTCAATAAGATAAAAGCCATCTATGAAAAGCCCACAGCGAATATCATTATCAATGGGGAAATACTGAGAGCTTCCCCCAAAGGTCAGGAACATGAAAGTGATGCCCACTCTCACCACTGTTATTGATATAGTACTAGAAGTCCTAGCCTTGGCAATCAGATAACAAAAAGAAATATAAAGCATCCAAATCAGCAAAGAAGTCAAACTATCGTTCTTCGAATGACAAGATACCGTATATACAAAACACAAAAGACTCCACCTCAAAATTGCTAGAACAATAGTTGTGACCTCTCCTCTTTCATTCATATAGCAATTCAGCAATGTGGCAGGATATAAAATCAAAGCACAAAAATCAGCTGCATTTCTATACACCAACAATGAGACTGAAGAAACAGAAATTAAGGAATTTATCCCATTTACAATTGTACTCAAAACCATAAGATACAAACCTAACCAAAGAGGTAAAGAACTATACCCTAAAAACTACAGAATACTTCTTAAAGAAACTTAGGAAGACACAAAGAGATAGAATAACATTCCATGCTTATGGATGGGAAGAATAAATATTGTAAAAATGCTATGCTACTCACAGCAATTTACACATTCAATGCAATCTTTATCAAAATACCATGGACTTTTTTTCAGAGTTGGAACAAATAATCCTAAGATTTGTGTGAAACCAGAAAAGACCCGGAAAGGCCACAAGAATGACCAAAAGGAAAACCAAAGCTGGGGGCATCACAATGCTTGACTTCAAGCTGTATTACAAAACTGTGATGATTAAGACACTACGGAATCAGCACAAAAACAGACACATAGATCAATGAACAGAATAGAGAACCCAGAAATGGGCCCTCAACTCTATGGTCAACTAACCTTCCACAAAGCAGGAAACAATATCCAATGGTAAAAAGACAATCTCTTCAATAAATGATGTTGGAAAAATTGGTCACATAAAGAAGCATAAAACTAGACCATTCTCTTACACCAGACACAAAGATAAACTCAAAATGGATGAAAGATCTAAACGTGAGACAAGAATCCATCAAAATCCTAAAGGAGAACATAGGCAACACCCTTTTTGAACTTGGCCACAGCAACTTCTTGCAAGATACATCTATAAAGGCAAGGAAACAAAAGCAAAAATGAACTATTGGGACTCAATCAAGGTAAAAAGCTTCTTCACAGCAAAGGAAACAGTCAACAAAACTAAAAGACAACCTACAGAATGGGAGAAGATATTTGCAAATGACCTATCAGATCAAGGGCTAGTATCCAAGATCTATAAAAAAAACTTATCAAACTCAACACCCAAGAAACAACCAATCCAGTCAAGAAATGGGCAAAAGACATGAATAGACATTTCTCCAAAAAAGACCTACACATGGTCAATAAGCACATAAAATAATGTGCCACATCACTTACCATTAGGGAAATACAAATCAAAACCACAATGGGATACCACCTCGCAGCAGTGAGAATGGCTAAAATTAAAAAGACAGGAAACAACAAATGTTGGAGAGGATGTGGAGAAAGGGGAACCCTCTTACACTGTTGGTGGGAATGCAAACTGGTACAGCCACTCTGGAAAACAGTGTGGAGATTTCTCAAGGAGTTAAAAATAGAACTACCCTAAGACCCAGCAAATGCAGTACAGGGTGTTCACCCCTGAGACAGAAATATAGTGATCCAAAGGGGCACCTGCACCCCAATGTTCGTAGCAGCAATGTGCACAATAACCAAACTGTGGAAGGAGCCACGATGTCCTTCAACAGGTGAATGGATGAAGAAGATGTGGTATACACACACACACACACACACACACAGTGGAATATTACTCAGCCATCAGAAAGAATGAATATCATTTACATTGACATGGATGGAACTGGAGGGTATTATGCTGATTGAAATAAGTCAATCGGAGAAAGACAATTATCATATGGTTTCACTCATATGCGGAATATAAGACATAGTGAAAGGGACCATAAGGGAAGGGGGAGAAACAGAGTGGCAAAAAATTAGAGAGAAAGATAAACCATGAAAGACTCTTAACTCTGGGAAACAAACAAAGGGTTGTAGAAGGGGAGGTGGATGGGGGGATGGGGTAACTAGGTGACAGGCATTAAGGAGGGCACATTACGAGATGAGCACTGGGTGTTATACTATGCGTTGGCAAGTTAAATTTAAATAAAATTTAAAAATAAATATTTTTTAAAATCTTTAAAAAATGGGGAAAAAACACTTTCTGAAAACAACAGAATATTCCTTAAAAGAAATCTTTCTATTACTTATGAGAAGACATTTAATGAAATAGAAAAGCATTACCATTAGGTGGAGAAAACAGGTTTTACATATATATGATCATATATCAATATATACATATGCTTACCTGTAACAAACATACACATGTAAGAAACTGTCTAATATATTTCCTTGTCAGACTGGGAGAGAGCATGGGGCAGTGGGTACAACCAGAAGTGGGCAAAACAGGAGGAAGTTTTTATTTTGTTTTGTTTTTCCTTTTAGATGGATTCCTCTCTTAAGTGACATAAAGTTCCTTCCTCACTCTAGATCTCTCTGTTTCTCTCAAAACCAAAGGATATCATTTCCTAGCACCTTGGTCTTTTCCTTCAAATCACTTACAATGATTTACAAATATGTGTTTGTGTGATTATTATAGTTAACATCTGTTTCCCACACTAGAACTTATGTTTTGGAGGGCCAGCTTCAGATCTGTTTTAGTACTGTATATCCATCACCAACACATAGTACATGTTCCATGAATATGAGTTGAATGATTGCCAAAACACTAGAGTATTGACAGTAACTCAAGAAATAAGACAAAAATTAAAATTAAAATCTAATGTTGACCTCACAATATTTGAATTATTTAATGATTTGCTTCATTTCTATTTACCTAACTTATTTTAAAATTGAATTACCTGATCAGTATGTAGAACCTGTGATTAGAAGACCTCAAAGGATTTCATTAGTAAATATGGGGACTCTTCCATAACTAATGAGAAACATGGCATAAATGTTTAAAAGTACTTTTTTTGTCCAGGAAATGGCATGTAGCTACAAACTACAAGTCCAGGTCCATTCTCTAAGAAATTGATTAATTCAAAAAAAAAAAAAAAAAGCAGCATTGTCATTGCTGTAATGGATCATTAACAAGCTGTGGACAAGAGAAATCTTTCACTACCCCAGGGGCAATGTGTCCACTGATAAAATCTAGAAAGCGATTTGGTGAATGTGCTCTATTTTTACTCTACAGAAACTCATTAATCAGTCTAAATGTAAGAGCGACATGAGAAATGTAATTTTAATGATGTACATTTCTTCATATTCACATGTACTCTTAATATATTTAAATCCAAACTGGACTGAGTCCAGAAAATAATCATCCCTGGACCCCTGGGTGGTGCAGCGGTTTGGCGCCTGCCTTTGGCCCAGGGCGTGATCCAGGAGACCAGGGATCGAATCCCACATCGGGCTCCCGGTGCATGGAGCCTGCTTCTCCCTCTGCCTATGTCTCTGCCTCTCTCTCTCTGTGACTATCATAAAATTAAAAAAATAAAAATAAAAATAAATACAGCCTATATCAGCTTCGTGCTCTGCCAGGCCTTGAAAGTAAAGACCACTTTAAACTAATTCCATTCGCATTTCTGCCAGAAAAAGCTCCACATTTGTACAGTTTATGCAATGATCAATCTAAAAATTATTAACCAACGTGAAATAAGAAACTCACTTATTTCCTCAGATGTGCCTGCCTGTAACCATCCATAAGCTGTCAAAAAAAAGAAAAAAAAACAGGAATGTTTTGTCTTCAATAGTGAAAAAATATAAGCTGTAGCAACTATCTATTAAGTCAAAATATAAAAATCTTTTCTCATAGCTTCAGAATGATCCAATTAAAGGGGAGAGGCAGGTACAGCACCAAGAATAGCAAGGTTAGTGCAGGAACTCACCATTTTGATCCTAGTTCACTTTGCGATCCAAGAACTATGGCTGAAGTGTGCTAGGGGGCCAGGTAGGAAGGAGTGGAGGACAACTTTTTATAGTAATGAACAATTATCACACACCAGTTCTACTCACCCTTTGCCTGTTTACTTTGTCCAAGAAAATAGAAAATTAGTTGAAAATGGCTTCCCACTATTCTAATTCTGTTTGGGAAATCCATTTTACTGCAAAATTACCATACCTGATCCACATAATCCCTGGCCCAAGACTGTAAATGGCAATCCTTCCTTTCACCGTGCAGAAAATCACAAAGCCTATCCTACCACAGGCTTTCATTTCCTCTCTCTGTGAAATGTATATTGAAAAAACCAACAGAAGACCCAGTTCTCTAATCAAATAAAAAATTACATCCATTTTCGATTCAATTTAATACTGTGCTGCTGCAATTATGTCCACAATAACAAGCTATAGCTATAGTCATTCTACAAACACTTTGAGACTAACAAATAAGTACAACTATAGTGACTGAATGTCATAAAGAAGCAGCTACATGACAAAGCACAAAAATATGAAAAAAAAAAGTTTTCAACTTTCACCATTGGTCAAGATTTGTGGAATTTAACATGGTTTTTTTTTATTTTTTACTTTTATTTTTGCAAAAAAATTTACTGTAATTGGTATGGCAGAATTAAATTATTAATTTGTATTTGCATTTGACTAAGACTTCTCTCTTCATTAGGATATTTTGACTAAAAAAGAACACACCTTGAATGTCCTCCAAAATTAGGCCATGTTTTTAGATGACACTAGACTGGTCAATAAAGCTTACCATGCTAATGGTAATAGTGATTGGCTTAGGGATGGGCACATGACCCAAATTAGGCCAATGGGATTCAATCTCAGACCTTGGATCACCGTATTAGCATAGAAAAGCCAACAATCTTCTTTCCTGCACCATGGGGAATAACTGCCTGAGAAGGAAGCCAGGTCCAACAGAAGAAACCAGAGACAAGACAATATGAGAAGAGAACTAATATAGACAGACAGATAATAAATATCTAATAAATATCTGAAGCTATACATCAAAGAGGTAGCCCAATTTTCTCTACACCAGTAAGAGTTGAAACAATGCAACTTTTGAGAATGTTTACCCATTAACAGTAATCTTAAAATAGAATCGACTACACACTTAATCTATGCTAAAAAGAAATGATAAAATCATCTACATGCAAAAAAGGATTTTTAACTTCTGTTCTCTAGACTGTTACTGGAAATGTATCTATAGTTGAAAACAAAGTATAACCATTTGCATTTGATTTTGAATGCAATGCGATGGGTTGTCAGGTAAGGCAGATATATACTGTGAACCAAATACAGATATAAAAGATAAATTTATAAGACAATTAGTAACAAAACATTTTATATAAGAATTTGCCAAAACAGAAGACCATTTCAAATTTTCATTTTCACATACGTTCAAAAGAAAGTCAACTAACATGTTTAAAATATCAAACATAAAGGTTAATAAATGTATTACCTCCATGTTTTTAATCTGCAAATTTTATTTTCATATGGCTATTAAAACCACTTAAGGTTTTTTTTTTTTGTATATTTTTTTATTGGAGTTCAATTTGCCAACATATAGTATAACACCAGTGGTCATCCTGTCAAGTGCCCAAGTCAACCAACACCCCACCCAAGTCCTTTTCCACTACTCCTTGTTCGCTTCCCAGAGTTAGGTAACTCTCATGTTCTGTCACACTCACTGATATTTCCCACTCATTTTCTCTCCTTTCCCTTTATTCCCTTTCACTGTTTTTTTAATATTCCCCAAATGAATGTAACCACATAAGGTTTGTCCTTCTTCAATTGACTTAGTTAACTCAGCATAATACCCTCCAGTTCGATCCACATTGAAGCAAATGGTGGGTATTTGTCATTTCTAATGGCTGAGTAATATTCCATTGCATACGTAGACCACATTTTCTTTATCCATTCATCTTTCAATGGGCACCGAGCCTCCTTCCAGGGTTTGGCTATTGTGGACATTACTGCCATAAACATCGGGGTGCAGGTATCCTGCTGTTTCACTGCATCTGGATCTTTGGGGTAAATCCCCAGCAGTGCAATTGCTGGGTCACAGAGCAGGATCTATTTTTAACTCTTTGAGGAACTTCTTAAACAATTTTGTTTTGTTTTTTTTTTTTTTTTTATTTATGATAGTCACAGAGAGAGAGAGAGAGGAAGAGACACAGGCGGAGGGAGAAGCAGGCTCCATGCACCAGGAGCCCAATGTGGGATTCGATCCTGGGTCTCCAGGATCGTGCCCTGGGCCAAAGGCAGGCGCCAAACCGCTGCGCCACCCAGGGATCCCTCTTTGAGGAACTTCTACACAGTTTTCCAGAGTGGCTGCACCATTTCACATTCCCACCAACATTGCAAGAACGGTCCCCTCTCTCTACATCCTCTCCAAAATGTGTTGTTTCCCGTCTTGTTAATTTTCACCATTCTCAGTGGTGTGAGGTCGTATCTCATTGTAATTTTCATTTGTATTTCCCTGATGGCAAGTAATGCAGGGCGTTTTCTCATGTGCTTGTTGGCCATGTCTATGTTTTCTTTGGTGATATTTCTGTTCATGTCCTTTGGCATTTCATGATTGGATTGTTTGTTTCTTTGCTGTTGAGTTTAATAAGTTCCTTATAGATCTTGGATACTAACCCTTGATCTGATATGTCATTTGCAAATATCCTCTCCCAGTCTGTAGGTTGTCTTTTAGTTTTGTTACCTGTTTCCTTTACTGTGCAGAAGCATTTTATCTTGATGAAGTCCATTAATTCATTTTTGCTTTTGTATCCCTTGCCTTCATAGATGTATCTTGCAAGAACTTGCTGTGGCCTGGTTCAGAAAGGGTGTTGCCTGTGTTCTCCTCTAGGATTTTGATGGATTCTTGTCTCACATTTAGGTCTTTCATCCATTTTGAGTTTATCTTTGGGTATGGTGTAAGAGAAAGGTCTAGTTTCATTCTTCTGCACGTGGCTGTCCAATTTTCCCAGCACCATTTATTGAAGAGACTGTCCTTTTTCCAGTGGATAGTCTTTCCTGCTTTGTCAAATATGAGTTGATCATAGAGTTGAGGGCCCATTTCTGGGTTCTCTATTCAGTTCCATTGATCTATGTGTCTGTTTTTGTGCCAGTACCAAACTGTCTTGATGATCACAGCTTTGTAGTACAACTTGACATCCAGCAATGTGATGCCCCCAGCTCTGGTATTCTTTTTTAATATTCCCCTGGCTACTTGGGGTCTTTTCTGATTCCACACAAATCTTATGATGTTTCATTCCAACTCTCTGAAGAAAGTCCATGGTATTTTGATAGGGATTGCACTGAATGTGTAAATTGCCCTGGTTAGCATTGACATTTTCACAATATTAATTCTTCCAATCCATGAGCATGGATTATTTTCCATCTTTTTGTGTCTTCCTCAATTTCTTTCAGAAGTGTTCTGTAGTTTTTAGGGTATAGATCCTTTACCTCTTTGGTTAGGTTTATTCCTAAGTATCTTATGCTTTTGGGTGCAATTGTAAATGGGATTGACTCCTTAATTTCTCTTTCTTCAGTTTCATTGTTAGTACACAGAAATGCCACTGATTTCTGGGCATTGATTTTGTATCCTGCCACACTGCCAAATTGCTGTATGAGTTCCAGCAATCTTGGGGTAAAGTCTTTTGGGTTTTCTATGTACATTATCATGTCATCTGCAAAGAGGGAGAGTTTGACTTCTTTGCCAATTTGAATGCCTTTTATTTCTTTTTGTTGCCTTATTGCTGAGTCTAGGACTTCTAGCACTATATTGAATAGCAGTGGTGAGAGTAGACACCCCTGTCGTGTTCCTGATCTTAGGGGAAAGGCTCCCAGTGTTTTCCCATTGAGAATAATATTTGCTGTGGGCTTTTCATAGATGGCTTTTGAGATGCTGAGGAACGTTCCCTCTATCCCAACACTCTGAAGAGTTTTGATCAGGAATGAATGCTGTATTTTGTCAAATGCTTTCTCTGCATCTATTGAGAGGATCATATGGCTCTTGTTTTTTCTCTTGTTGATATGATCTATCACATTGTGTGCTTTATGAGTGTTGAACCAGCCTTGCCTCTCGGGGATAAATTCCACTTGGTCATGGTGAATAATCTTCTTAATGTACTGTTGGATCCTATTGGCAGGTATCTTGTTGAGAATTTTTGTATCTGTGTTCATCAGGGATATTGGTCTTTAATTCTCCTTTTTGGTGGAGTCTTTGTCTGGTTTTGGAATTAAGGTGATGCTGGCCTCATAAAACTAGTTTGGAAGTATTCTGTCCTTTCTACCTTTTGGAACAGCTTTAGTAGAATAGGTATTGTTTCTTCTTTAAACGTTTGATAGAATTCCCTGGGAAACCATCTGTCCCTTGGACGTTTTTGGACAACTGCTTCAATTTCCTCCCTGGTTAGTGGCCTGTTCAGGTCCTCAATTTCTTCCTGTTCCGGTTTTGGTAGTTTGTGGTTTTCCAGAAATGTGTTCATTTTTTCCAGATTGCCTAATTTATTGGCATATAGTGACTCATAATGTTTTTAAAATCCTTTATTTTTCCTTGGATTGGTGGTGATCTCTCCTTTTTCATTTGTAATTTTATTAATTACAGTCTTTTCTCTTTGTTTTTAATAAGGCTGGCTAACGGTATATCTATCTTACTAAGTCTTTCAAAGAACCAACTCCTGGTTTTGTTGATCTGTTCTACAGTTCTTCTGGTCTTTATTTCATTGAGTTCTGCTCAAATCTTTATTAACTCTCTTCCTCTGCTTGATGTGGGTCTTATTTGCTGTTCTTTCTCCACTTTCTTTAGGTGCAAGGTTAGCTTGTATATTTGAGTTTTTTCCAATTTTCTGAGGGATGCTTGTATTGCAATGTATTTCTCTCTTAGGACTGCTTTTGCTGTATCCCAACGATTTTGAACAGTTGTATCTTCATTCTCATTAGTTTCCATGAATCTTTTTAATTCTTCTCTAATTTCCTGGTTGACCCTTTCTTCTTTTAGCAGGATATTCTTTAACCTCCACATGTTTGAGTTTCTTCCAAATTTCTTCCTGTGATTGAGCTCTAGTTTCAAAGCCTGGTGGTCTGAAAATATGCAGGGCACAATCTCAATCTTTTGGTATCAGTTGAGATCTGATTTGTGACCCAATATGTGGTCAATTCTGGAAAAAGTTCCATGTGCACTTGGGAAGAATGTGTATTCAGTTGTGTTTGGATGGAAAGTTCTGTAAATTTCTGTGAAATCCATCTGGTCCAGTGTATCATTTAAAGCTCTTGTTTCTTTGGAGATGTTGTGCTTATAAAATCTGTCATTTGCAGGAAGTGCCGTGTTGAAGTCTCCCAGTATTAGTGTATTATTATGTAAGTATGTCTTTACTTTGGTTATTAACTGATTGATATACTTGGCAGCTCCCACATTAGAAGCATAAATATTCATGATTGTTAGGTCCTCTTGTTGGATAGATCCTTTAAGTATGAAGTGTCCCTCTTCATCTCTTACTACAGTCTTTGGGATAAACTTTAATTTATCTGATATGAGGACTGCTAACCCAGCTTTCTTTTGAGGACCATATGAATGGTAAATGGTTCTCCAACCTTTCATTTTCAGGCTGGAGGTGTCCTTAGGTCCAAATTGAGTCTCTTGTAATAGATGGGTCTTGCTTTTTTATCCAGTCCAAAACCCTGTATCTTTTGATGGGATCATTTAGCCCATTCACATTCAGGGTTACTGTTGAAAGATGAATTTATTGTCATCATAATACCTATTCAGTCCCTATTTTTGTGGATTATTTCTTTAGGCTTCCTCTTTCTTTTACAGAGTCCCCCTTAATATTTCTTGCAGAGCTGGTTTGGTGGTCACATATTCTTTCAGTTTCTGCCTACCTTGGAAGCTCTGCATCTCCCCTCCTATTTTGAATGAGAACCTTGCTGGATAAAGTATTCTTGGCTGTGTGTTTTTCTCATTTAGAACTCTGAATATATCCTGCCAGCCCTTTCTGGCCTGCCAGGTCTTTTGGAGAGGTCTGCTGATAATCTAACATTTCTCTCCATATAAGCTAGGGATCTCTTGTCTCTCGCTGCTTTAAGGATCTTATCTTTCTCTTTGGAATTTGCAAGTTTCACTATTAAATGTCAAGGTGTTGAATGGTTTTTATTGATTTTAGGGGGACCTCTCTATCTCCTGGATCTGAATGTCTGTTTCCCTCCCCAAATTAGGGAAGTTCTCAGGTATGATTAGTTCAATTATGCTTATGCTCTGTCCCTCTTGGCACCCTCTGGAACCCCAATTAAATGTAGATTTTTCCTTCTGAGGCCGTCATCTATTTCCCTTAATATTTCATCATGGTCTTTTAATTGATTTTCTCTTTTTTCCTCAGCTTCCTTCCTTGCCATCAACTTGTCTTCTATGTCACTCATTCATTCTTCTACCTCATTAACCCTCATCGTTAGGACTTCCCGTTTGGATTGCATCTCATTTAATTGATTTTTAATTTAGGCCTGATTAGATCTAAATTCTGCAGTCATGAAGTCTCTTGAATCCTTTATGCTTTTTTTCAGAGCCACCAGTAGATTTATAATTGTGCTTCTGAACTGGCTTTCTGACATCGAATTGTAATCCAAATTCTGTAACTCTGTGGCAGAGAGTACTGCTTCTGATTCTTTTGTGGCGCGTTCTTCTTTCTAGTCATTTTGCTCAGTGCAGTGTGGCTAAAAACAAGTTGTAGTGGAAAAAGGAAGAAAAAAAAAAAAAAAGAAAGGGCATCCTCTGTTTCTATATACTGTAAATCCCTGGACTTCCCCTGAGCTTTCCAGCACTGGTGGGTCAAGAACTTGCTCTTCCCCCGTCCTTCCAGCTGGTCTTCTGGGGGAGGGGCCTGCTGTGCTGGTTCTCAGGTGTGTGCACCTGGGGGAGCTGCCCTGCCCCCTGTTAGATGCCAGGCTTAGTGGGAGCTGTTGACCCCGTGAGGCCCCTGTCCCCTGGTGGCCCCGCCCCTCCCAGGCACAGGGTGACACCAGGGGCACAACCCCACTGGCGGCGGCCAGGTCCCCAGCCCTGGCGTCAGCTCCCGCAGTACCGACCGCAGCTCCCCGTCCGCACTGGCCTGGATGCTCCGGGGCGGGGCGCACTGACCCGCACAGCTCGGGGGCCCCTGGCGGTGGTGGCAGGAGCGTCCCCGCTGTCCTGGGCCCTCCCCGTCCCCCTGTCCCGGGGGGAGCGCAGGATACTGGGCTCCAGGGCCTGCGCTGCTGGGGTCGCTCCTGGGGCCGCGGCTCCCAAAGGCAGCAGGGCGAAGCCCCCTCCACCTGGAGCCCCCGCCTGACCGACCGGCTACTCCCCGAGGCCCCGCCGGGTGCTCCCGCCCTTTACCGCGCTCGGCCGGCGGGGTGTGGGGTGCCCTCCCCCGGGGCGCAAGTCCTCTATCAGTGACCCCAGGAGGCTGGAGGCCCCACAGCCCCTCCTGCGGTTCTGCCCGGGCTCCCTGCTCAGCGCCTTTCCCTCCAGGAAGAATCCGGTGCGGATTCTTATAAGTGGAGACTTAAATTTCCTTAGTCAATAAAATATCAACAGAGTTATATTCCTAGTGTTCAAAAATCTAAATCATTAGCTCCAAAAGTCTGCAATGAATTTTCTTTTTAATCATTTCCCCAACAAACACTCCTGGATTGAGAAAGAGTGGACTAGGAATAGTTGAAAAAATGATTTTGAGAAAAAGATTTAAAAAAGGAAAAGCAATATCTCACAGAAACAAGAGGATGATGGAAGTACCATCAATCAGAAGAATGTATAGACTGATGCTTAGGGAGTCAAGGAAGACTGAGAGGTAAAAAAAAGGGATGGTGCTCTGGAACAATGTGTGGGAGGACAGATAACAGGGCACATTATAGGGAAAAGAGAATATCTCATAAATTTAGAAAGAATGAAATCGTTACTATCAACTCAGAAGTTATTCTTCTCCACTGTTGTTCCTATGAGAGATTATGTATCTTCCTATGTATTGTTACCCTTCCTAGAAACATCCTCATTCCATCTTTAACTAGCTAACATCCTTCACATTTTACTTTAAATGCATATAGACTAGGTCAGCTCCCCTTACTACAAACAATCCAATGCCATGAATATGTGGCACAAATAACAATTGCAATTAGTACTTAGTTGTGTAATTATAAATGGCAGTCTCTAACTCTTATTTGTGAGAAGATAAAGATTATGCTTATCCTGCTCATCACTGCAACTCTCAAAGTGGTCAATAAATACTTTTTGAATGAATTAATAAATTGAATGACAAAAAATGCATACTGTGATATATTTCAACAATAAATTATTAACATTAAAGAAAACATCTGTCTCCACATATTTACTTACTTATTTCTTTTCACTTCCATGGTGCACTAACTAAATGCTTGGCACTGTTATAAACACATGACATTTACTAATTCAACTATAGGAATCTGGTATAATTATCATCCCCACATTAGAAAAACGAGAAAACCAATGTATAGAAAGGTTAAGTAGCTTGCCCAATGTCCCTGGTGGAGCCAAGATTCACACCCAGGTAACCTGGTTCTATAATTCATTACTAATTAATTATCAAAATAATGTCTAAAAAAAGCTACTGAGAGTAAGTATCCTATAAAATATTTAAAGGTCTAGGATTTTACATTATAGTTCTGCAATTCTCACATTTGTATAGTGAATTAAGGAAAATCTCAGTAACTAATTCTTGATGCTGAGGTCTTCTTTTTTAGTAACTGAGAAAACCAAATGAGATTTTAAGAACAAACAAATATATTAACGTTTTCATACTACCTATTGCTTTTATATATTACTATCCTGATGCCCAGGATTTGCTGAAGTAGAAAGCAAAGAAATCTATGTCAAGACTAAGGTTAGTCGGTAAAGCAGTTATCCTTTTTTCCCCCTTAATGGAACAAAGAAATAAGAATCCTATTTACTCAATCTACCACGTTGCCTACAGAAGATGTACTATGCAAAAACATCAATGCTAAAAGCACGTACAGCACTGTTTTCCTTCAATAAAATCAAACTTATTAAAATGAACATTATGCATACTTTGTTTAGAAAAGAAACATAAAGTATCACCTTCATATGACCTAATCACATAACTACCACATTAAGTTGAAAATCTCAATTATCCTTAATTCATCTGAGTATTAATGGATTCAGTGCCAAAGTTCAGGTTGTATTTCTGAACACTAGAAAACTGGAAAAGTTATCTATATCTGATCTTCAAATCCATAAGATACAACTTTTTCTTACCCTACTGCTAACTAGATAAAACACTGCTACAGGGAGGGGAACTTGTGCTATAATGTAAAGACTACTAATTCAGGATGTTGATGTAGGTTCACTTGAGGTTTATTGGGTAGAAGACATTTAAATATATGCCTAATAGGGGATCCCTAGGTGGCTCAGCGGTTTGGCGCCTGCCTTTGGCCCAGGGTGTGATCCTGGAGTCCCGGGATTGAGTCCCACATCAGGCTCCTGGCATGGAGCCTGCTTCTCTCCTTCCTCCTGTGTCTCTGCCTCTCTCTCTCTCTCTCTCTCTCCTTCCTCCTGTGTCTCTGCCTCTCTCTCTCTCTCTCTCTCTCTAAGGAAGTAAATAAATAAATAAATAAATCTTTTAAAATAAATAAATACCTAATAATCTTCAGTCCTTTACTACCCTTTTTCCATCAAAGTATTTCATTTTTCTATACCATATACATAGCACCACCTGTGCTCATCCTGTATCTCACCATGACTTCACATTCCCCCACCAATGACCTAAGTAAATAATAGAGTGAATGCTAGCAAACATAACCTAGCTAACAGCTGATTTCTAAGTGAACTTGAGAATGCCCACAATTACTTCATGGTCTTTGATTAATGCATACACTTTTCAGGAGTACTGCATTGACAAAATCCTTCAAACCTCCTGGATTAGTAAGGGGAAAAGATTAAAATGATGGCAATTTCAGGACACCTGTTGGCTCAGTCAGTTAAGTGTCCAACTCTTGATTTTGTCTCAGGTCATGATCTCAGGGTGGTGAGATCAAGCTCAAGTTGGGTTCCACGCTCAGTGGGGAGTCTGCTTGAGATTCCTTCTCTCACTCTCTCTGCCCAACCCCCTGCACCACCTTAAAAATAAATATATTTTTTTTAAATGATGGTACTTATATATAGGAGAAGCAATAACATGGAAAAATAGCTGGCAATAAACAGATGACATAAGAGTAACGTTAAATACCGTTAAAAAGATTAGCTGGGTTTTATGTTTATTTAAGATGAAAGAAGAAAAGAGTTCATAAATTACAAAAAAAATATGATATATTCTTTCTGTGGAGAAACAGTTGAAAATGTGACTTTCTATACATTCAGGAATTTTATAAATTTTTGACAGTTTGTACAATCAATTCCATCTCTGATAAAAAAAAAAGCATAAGGTACCTTTCAGTAGCTGATGTGCTAAACTTGTAAGCAAATCACCTGATTCTTTATGCTAGTATAAAATATTCGATTCATCAGCCCCTGTCCAGTACTGCACATATGTGGCAACATGATGGCAGGACTGTACTACATAATTACTTCCAGATAATTATAAAACCATCCTTTGATATTTTGTGGCTATTCAGCACTAGCAACATTTAACTTTTAAAAAGTATTTTATAAAAAAAAATAATAATAAAAATAAAAAATAAAAAGTATTTTATATACTGCCTTTAGTAAACAAAAAATGTTTCAAATGTTTAAAAAGTCGCAATTCTGACAACATAAACAAACTTGTTGAGCAAGGTAAAAGACACCATAATGTGGTTCAGGGTCAGCCTCAGAGAAAGACAGTGAATTTGAAAGTGCTCTGAAAGCCACAGCTCCCACCTCTTTCTTGTACATCACCCCTTGTGCACCCACAAGCACAGTGATTCTCAGCTGTGGGGCCATTTGCTTCCCACACCTCGTATCCTGCACACACACACCCCTCCGACCAAGGCATCTGAAAATGCCTGGAGATTTTTCTGGTTGTCACCACTGGGAGTTAATACTAACATCCAGTGGGTAGAGGTCAGGTAGCAGCTAAAAATGACTATAGTGCTGAGGTCAAGAAATCTTGCACTAGTCTAGATGACCAGAGGACAAGGATCATCTACTATTTGCAGAACTCTGCTCAACCGTATCCCCAGGCACACAGTGGGCACTCAATTATGGGACAAATGATTGCAATGTGTACATGAAAATTCATGTCAGTGTGAATTCTTAAGCCATCATTTGACACTCTTTAAAAAGTTTCTTTTTCTTCCTGCTACTGCCTCAAAGATGCTCTGGAATGACACAGTACACATATCATATGATTAATGTCCTTCACTGCAGCTCTGCCCTGGAACAGAGAGGTAATGGAGGAAGGCACACTGGCCAAGATTCCAGTTCCACCACATGACATAGGAAAGTTCTTCACTAACAAGAACTTCTGACTACCTGCAACAGATGACCTCTCAGACCTCTGACCAGAAAGGCTACTTCAGTCATTTTTACCTCTAAGAACATTCGCCTCGTGCAACAACTTTCCATACAAGCTACCCAGCATTTATCAATGGCAGTCGGGGCCCTGCAGTGTTTCACACCTCGGGTACAGCTGCTGTCAAGTCTGCAGTAGCCATAATCTTTAGGTCAAACGTTTATTTCACTATAAAAAGGCTTTAAATATGAACATGCCTGGTGATAAATTAGGTTGACAGGCATTTCCTTTTATTATGATTCAAAGGAAGATATATATATCTATCATGTTGTTTGATATAAACAACTTATGAATGTAGTCATAATTCATTTAGCTTAACTAGACTACAATTTCACAGAATTAACATACCATGGCTATAAATTACAAGTCACTTACACTTCTTGGAGTTGTCTTATGAACTCTAATAGGAACTCATAAATTAAACAAGTCTAGAAATGACAGTAGCTGTGCACTTCTTCAGTAAATCTGACCAGTGTAAAAACCCATGAAATGGCTTTTCCAGTTTTTCAGAGTAAATATGTGGCTCTGTTACCTGCTGGTATTGTGCTACAATAACTACAAACAAGAAAAAACCAGAATGCTTAAAATTCATTAGGCAGGTAAAAATTCAGAAATAACAATACAGACTATACTCTCTAGGAACCCATGACAGACATCATCATCTAAAATGCAAAAGAAAAATGACAATGATGCAATGAGACAGACCACCACTCCAAAAAGAGAAGGGGCAACTGACACCCTCTCCTCCATCTGTTACTGCATAAGATGAACATAAGAGGCCCAAGACTAGAAGGTGGGACTCTGCAGGTGTTTTCAAAAACTATAAAGCCAGGAAGAAAGCTTGGGGGCTCTCCAGCTCTCCTCTTCTTACCTGTTTCTTTTAGAGAAAGTATCTGGAATAGAGCTATCTCAGACCAAGTCATTTGGTCTTTGGTTTCCTGGATAGCTCTAAAAAGGGATGAAAAAGGTGTCGGAATGACTATGAATGGTTTATTCCAGATGTTAGGCTTTGAAAAAGAGGCATAAAAGGGATCTTATGATTTCCCCCTAAGACTGTACAATACCTTCTAGAAAACCCTATTCTTTCCTCTCTAGTGATGTCATCATATGAAACCATAAACTTTATAACCGAACTATTCAAGAGAAGAAATGATACCTTACTCAGAGCTATATTATTTTTCTTAGCTACTGTCACAATAATTAGGTAATTTCTACTGAAAATGCTCTTTTAGTAGTTTTTTGAATTGTGTTATTGTTGCCAATTGTTTGACAAAGTGTGGAGTTGACAAGGAATGGACAGAACTATGAATCAGTTTGGAACCATCTAGTTGGAGAAAATTTTTCTTTGCCCTGCTATGAAAAGAGAATCTTCAAACAATTAAAAAAAAAAAAAGGCATCTTTGCTATTTGCTAAAAGTCCCAAATGTTGTTTACAAAATCAGGAGTAGCTGAATGCAACTAATGCATGCCCATCCACAATCGTTCTTTCCCTTGGATGAGTAATATACTTGGAAGTCACACCATATGACAACCCAACGTTTCTGTGCCCCTCACACATGGATTCTGTAGCTTTCTAGTGATGATACTTTTATTATTACAATCATAAAAATATGTACTCCAAGTGTGTGCACTTTACTGTAGAGGAATGTGAGGCTCAGAGGGCTAGGTGGATTGTATAAAGCTGTCCAGTTAGTAAGGAGCATAGCCAGAGTATGGACCAAGCTCTCAGATTCCAAAACTAAGCACATACCACCCATCATCATGCCACCTCAGTTGACATGGCTTCACTGTAATATGGACACCCTGGTTCCATTTTCCACATTTTCTCTAATCGAGGCACAGTTTAGATTAGAGAATAGCTTTCATACCACATATCAACTTTGTGAGAATAAATACCCATTCACAGAGGCATACATGCAGAGATCATCTGCAACACAAGACACTTCTGGGAAGGAACCGTGATTCTATGCACAAAATAAAATGGTCCTCTGAGAAACAGGAGTCTCCATGTTTCATATCTAATCATTGCAGTGGGATCATGACCCACAAATATTCTTTGATGATGTGGCTACCACCACTGTTGCTACTGCCATTACTGTAGAGAAAAAAATTTTACCCTAATTTCATCATGATTTTGACAAGCTCTAAATTGGCCAAAATGCAGTCCTTCTTTGCTTGGAAAGAATAAGGTCGCAAAAGAAAGGTTGCAATGAAGAATGGAGAGACAAATCTAAAAATCTCCATGAAAAATTGGCCATAGATTTCAGTCTTGCAACTACTCATTTTGTAAAGAAAATGAATGGTGGATTTAGTTTGAAACATTTATAATAAAATATATTAAAGGATTTGTGATACAAATAAATATCAAAAGTGATGACTGGTGGTATTTTGCAGAGCATTATCTTTCTAAGCAGCTGTGTGCCAGAGAGAATTTGCACATGTGTTTTCAGGGCATTACAAATAAAAGAGGCTATAACAAAGTCATTATTTTCTAACTCTCCATGCTGCAGCCTGAAAAATATCACAAACAAGAGGTCATGCTTCATGCTAATCAGCCCTTCTATGAAGTGAGTTCAGGAAAGCTGGCAGGTCCCTTGCCCATCTTAACCATGTATGAAAGTACAACACGTGTTCACTGTGAAGAGGAGCATGACTCAAAACAGCCTATCCCTTAAAACACCATCTCAAAACTACAGTCATGACTGAGGACGCTGGAAAAGGTTGTGGTACTAGAAACACTGCCTCAGAGCACTACCAGCTCCCAGTGAGGTCTGTGGACAAAAAAAGGGACACCACTTCATGTGCTCTGCTAAAGGAAAGAAACCTATCTCTGAAACCAACAAGCACACCAGCAGGTTCTCCACCTAAAGCTATGTAGACATTTGAAAATGCTAGGTCCCTGAGCCTAGTCAGATCTCACAGACCAACTGTCCAGAAATCTTTTTCTGAAAAATAACACATGGTAAATATTCCCAGGTCTGTGAACCATATGATCTTTGTCACAACTACTCAAGTCTCCCATTGTAGTATAAAAGCAGCCATAGATAACACATAAACAAATATGAATAGCTGTATCCCAATACAACTTTGTTTACAAAAAATGGCAGGGGCCGTAACTTACCAACCCATAACTTAGAAAAATAGATGAGGTGGCATTTGACTCTTTAACTAGACAGTCAACACAAAATTAAAAGACAGGAGCTTTCAGCACCCCACATCACCATTTTTGAAAGAACTAAAGGAGGCTCTGGAAATAAAGCACAGTCAGAAGTGGTACAGCTCTGGTATATAACCCAAGTTAAAGGCTACAATGTGGAAAGAAGCCAAAAGATTATAACTGTTTTACAAAACAAGAGGAAGCTGGAATTTTTTTTTTAAGTGCTAGATTTTAAGAAACATTGCACCATTAATTAGTGGCTGGTCACACTTTCCTTTCTAGGAAACATGCTTGGTAAGACTGTAGCACAAATTCCACACAAATCTGCCAGCAAAAGAATGGGAAAACTGAATGATTAAGTGAATCCAGATCAAAGCCCTCCCTGCTCAGCTCTGAAAAAGGAGCCTTTACACACAGCTCTGTGGAACCTAAGTAATGGTCCATTGCCCTCTATGTAAAAGAAAGGGCAAAACAAGGACAAGGAACAATATGGTGGACAGCTTTGCCTCCATTCAGAGATAAAAAATAAAAATGTTTCAACATACACAACTGTGTGCATTGAGCCTCTCATCTTTCTGTGCTTTATCCTACCTAAATAACTGAATGATTACGCTTGTTTCATATCACCGACCAAAAAATTATCCTCCTAAAATTTTATGTCCATTCCTCCCAGCCAGAAGAATTTCTACTAAAACATAGGGAGGCATCCAGACATAAGCTATATACTAGAAATCTGGAGATTGCCACTATCCAGTTACCAGCACTGTCCTTTTAAGCCTGCATGCAGCCTGCATGCACTCACCCATTCTGAAGGGGAGGCCCAATGATCTAGCATTGAACTTCCATAAGTATATGATGGTTCACACTAGCAAATTAAGAATTCTCACTCTTTGAAAGAAATTCCCTAATGTCTCCTGAGTAACTGGAAATGAAAGCAAAATAATTAGGACCAGCCTTCAGTTCTCAAGCTGCCATTTTCTGTCCCTGGCCAAGTTAACCCAAAATTAAACAGAACAAGAATTTTCTCCCCAAGTTCTAAAACCCATGAAATAGGGCAGCCCGGGTGGCTCAGTGGTTTAGCACCTCCTTCAGCCCAGGGTGTGATCCTGGAGACCAGGGATCGAGTCCCATGTCAGGCTCCTTGCATGGAGCCTGCTTCTGCCTGTGTCTGTGCCTCTCTCTGTGTCTCTCATGAATAAATACATAAAATCTTTTTAAAATAAAAAAATAAAAAATTATAAAACCCATGAACTAGGAAGAAGGTGTAAAAATTCTGACCACTTAAGAAATTCTGAATGAACTAATAACTACTGGTTTTGATTCTTCTTCTTTTGGACTTAGCTACTCTTTGAAAATCACTTAAAATGGTAAATCATTTAAAGTAGACATTCTTAATCTTGTAGAAATTGCTATTTACGATCTGATAAAAAGCCACAGACCCAAACTCCAGAAAAGTGCACATATAAACTAATGTAACAATTTTTCTCATAACTTTATAGGGCTTACAGTCCTCTCCTTGGACCCCAAGTTAAGTACTCCTGAAAGGAAGAATAAAAGATCATGTCTTGTGCATTGTGCCTATCTAGCTTGGCAAGTGTAGCTACCAGAATAGTTCATTATCACATAGAATCTTTAATTTTATTCAATATATGTGCAAGAATTCTGCAGTTTTAAGAAAGCCCAGAGAAAAGCACAACCCCCCTTTTTTAGGAACAAAAAAAAAGAAAAACTGTAGCCCAAAGGCATTTACAGGACCAAGTACTAAAAAGATTGAAATTAAGCCTCAGGAAAAAGCCATATTGCATGAAGAAGGGTACGTTTGCTATTTAGACACTGAAAGATACATTGATTCATAACCAATAAAAAATAAAGGGATTGAAGATAGGGAGAGAACAATTCCTTTAGGAGGGGTGCTGCCTGGTCAGCTCAATGTGAAAACAGAATGAGGTATATGCTTGGGTAAGAAGAACGCGTACGGCCTCTGGGAAATACTGCCTGCAGACTTCCCCACAGCCTATGTGTGCTGTATATGGTGCCCACAACAGGAGCAAGGTGAGATGGTGGCATACTAACAAAATTAGTGCATTTTACTATCACCCAGAACTAACTCGATAACAACATTGAAAAACTCTCAGTTCTCTCAAAGCTCACTAATCATATCTGAGGATCATCAAGCAAAGGTCAGGATGAATTGGCAAAATGTTTGTGTAACATCATACACTGAGACTTTTATTAGAAACAAAGTGTTGCTCTCTTAAATACATACTGTTTTCAAAGTGTATCAAAATCAATTTTATCTTTTTTTTTTTTTTTTTTTCTAAAACGTTTGATCTTTTTTCCCCCCAAACCTTAGGCACTGAGCTTTTCAGTTAGTAGATACTCCACACTCAGGCCTCTTTTTTTTTTTTTTCAAGTTTTATTCATTCATGATAGTCACAGAGAGAGAGAGAGAGGCAGAGACACAGGCAGAGGGAGAAGCAGGCTCCATGCACCGGGAGCCCGACGTGGGACTCGATCCCGGGTCTCCAGGATCGCGCCCTGGGCCAAAGGCAGGCGCCAAGCCGCTGCGCCACCCAGGGATCCCCCCAAAATCAATTTTATATTTCTTATTCTAATAAAAAAAAAAAAGCTTGATAGTTTAGGTAGCTTAGGACTATCTCCAGAGTAATTTGAAAAACAAATGGATTGATTAGATTATTGCTTTTGAAGGACTGAGTGCATCTCTTGAAAATGAAAGCAGACAGCCAAGTTAATTCAAACCATAGGTCAAAGCAGAATAATCGTGTTTAAATCTCTCAATTTTATCTTCAAAAACTGAAGGCAGAGAGTCTTTACTCCATTATGGTTCAAAATGGCTGAGTAAGCTAAAGTTATTAAATAAACAGACTATTATATGCCATCAGTTCAATCAAGTGAGAACACTCTGGCTGTCAACTCTTAGTGAAAAGAAGATATTTGATGTTTTTCATAATAAATATCCATTCATAAAATGTGCTGAAATAAACAAAAAAGATCTATTACCAATTCCAGTTATTTCACAGAGAAAAGTTGGCAAAAAATTTCTAACATCTAAAATACAAAAGTATCAATTAATCATGAAAATGGCTCTAATAATGTACTACATTTTGTTACATATTATCATATTCATCCTGATGCCTTAAACCATTTATAAAGACACCATATAAAAATGCCAGTACTAGTCATCTCAGGAAGCAAAAAATTTTTTTAAAATGTGTTCAGTCCCCACCCCAAATGCAAAATTAAACATGCTCACTGGAGTAATATTGAAAGTAACAAAGGATACCATGAGGAAAATAATAACCACCTAGGAAGTACAACATTTAATGTACTTTGCTTATACTCACTTAAGTGTGCTTCTGTCATGGGAACAGTACTTCACATGATTCCTGTCTTAAGACATACTGAACAGGGTCCCATGGCACTAAATATTCACCTAACAACACTGCTGAATGGTTCCATAGTATTCTAGGTAACTGCACCATAATTTATGTCACTAATCCCCTACTGCTAGACACTGTCAGCTGTCAGGTGGTTTTGTTTTGCTGTTTTAATTACAAATAAAATCTTGCATTTATCTGTACCTATTTCTTCCTATTTCCTTACCTCAAATTCTTAGAAGTAAAATACCAGATCATAGAGAATGTACGGTTTTTTAAGTTTTTCAAACATTTTCTCAAATTTCCTTTCATAAGATCAGACCAATCACCAGCAATATGTGTCTTAAGCCAATTTTCATCTTTATAGTTATATTTCTTAAAATATAAACTAAATAATAGCATAAAATCGTATTACCTTACTGCTAATACTAAAAGGATAAAGACAAGGAAACATATATGCTTAAAATGACAAAATGTCAATTTTCATAAACTGTGTAATAACACAAAAACCATTTAAATAATATTGCTAGTTCCTGCTTTTATAACTTTACTCCCAATTTATACACAAAGTACACGCAAAGTACTAAATTTAAGGAGCACCAGGGTGGCTCAGTCGGTTAACTGGTTAAGTGGCTGCCTTTGGCTCGGGTCAAGATCTCAGGTTTCTGGGACTGAGCTCTACATCGCTCCCTGCTTAGCAGAGAGCCAGCTTGTCCCTTTCCCTCTGCCCCTCCCCCACTCATGCAACCGAGAAAGCGCGCGGGCTCGCGCTCTCTCTCTCAAAATAAATAAAATCTTTTTTTAAAGTGCTAAATTTAAGTAAATCACACTAATGTTTTTATTTGTAAATGAATTTGAGCATCTCTACACTACACACTTATTTAATCTTAAATGTATAAAATATGTGAATGATAGTCAAATTCTTAATGTAGTGTTTTAGAATAACAACGTTATTTCTAAATTGTATGCCTATGTGTCACTGCCCCATCATAATGACATATAGCACTCAACTAAAATGGGTCAATTCTGGTTATAAAAGATACTCAACAGCCTCCACCATAAATACGCATTGTTGACCCCACTCAGTTCCCAAGACATTCCTCAAGTTCTTAGAAAGCTGACTGAGGGGCAGCCCTGAGTGGCTCAGAAGTTTAGCACCACCTTTGGCCCAGGGCATGATCCTGGAGACCCTGGATGAGTCCATGTTGCGCTCCCTGCATGGTGCCTGCTTCTCCCTCTGCCTGTGTCTCTGCCTCTCTGTGTATCTCTCATAAATAAATAAACAAAATCTTTAAAAAAAGAAAGCTGACTTCCAGCGACAAATGAAACATAAATTCTACTGTTTACATTATCAAATAATCTACTATAAGAAATTACTACCACTGCTGCATCTCTTCCAAGGAGTTAGCTGAAGCTAATGAATGCCAACAAATAATTGCTACAGAACTCAGGCAGTTTTGCAAAGTTACTCATATTAAAAAGAAATAAATTTCTGTGTAAGTCATAAAACAGTTAACTTTCTTTAATGCAGCCAATTGGTAACTCTTAAGATTACAAATTCAAAAGGCTGATACTGCAATTAATATCAGGTAACCTTACTTCCTTTCAGAGGTAACCATAAAAATGGATATTTATTTTATAAAGCTGAATTCAAGCTCAATTGAATAAGACATGCTATAGCACCTCTCCTAGAATAAAAAGGAAATCAAATTATAATTGGAAGCATAAGAATGAGTAAATTTATAATGAATAAGTAACAAGTATGGGATGGAGAGACCAATAAAAACAATGAAAACCCCCACACAAATGCAAATTATTATAAAAGTGTACAGCAGTGACTGTCAGTCCTGACACATATAATTTCCTAAAAAGTTTGTAAAAAATACCAATTAATAGTCCACCCACCCAGAGATTCAGACTTTCTTATCCTGGGATGAGGTCCCAATACTGATTAAAAATTCTCCAAGTGATTCTAACAAACCTCCATATTAGAAGATGATAAATAGATTAGAGATAAACTGGTTAAAAATTATCTTAAAACACAATTTCAAGTAAACAATATGAAACAAAAAGACATGGAAAAAAATTAAGTTTGCAGGACACCTTTATGGTACAGTCAGTTAAATGCCTGACCCTTGGTTTTGACTAAGGTCATGATCTCAGGGTTGTGAGACACTGCCAGTGCTAGACTCCCAAGAGTCTGCTTAAGGCTCTCTCTCCCTCTGCCTCTCCCCTGTTGTATGCATGCTCTCTCTTCCTCCCCTTCTCTCAAATAAGTAGATAAATCTTTTAAAAAAAATTATTTGCTCTCTGCCTCACACGATACAATGAAATCAAGTCTAGAAAAGAAATTATAAAATTAATAAATGATAATCTAAATGACTGTGGCTATAATAGTCTAAGTAAGGAAAGCCTTTTTGAGCAAAACATCAAATGTTGAACATATGGGTTAAAAACGAAAACAGGCAGATATGACCATCCCTAATTAAATACAAAACTCATATAACAGCAAGAAAGCACTAACAAGAAAATAGAATGTAAAGGACAAACAGGAGGAATTTTCTTAAAACATAAAATTATGAATAAAGATGAAAATGTTCAATCTCTTATAGAACTGAAGAAATGCAAATGGAAGCAATTTCCATTTTTTCTCAATAAAATTAGAAAAAAAAAATAGTGTTCATACCCAAAGCTATTTAAGGGTACAGAGCAACAGACATAAAGAAATATAGTTGCAGAAATTATAAATTGACATTCTTGAGAGAAAACTTGCCCAACACAGTGAATATAAACATCTTCCAGAGATTGTCCTGGGAAAGACCTAGAAATGCATTCCCATGGTTTTATGTTTGTTAATTTACAATAGTAAAAGATTTTCATTTGCTTCTGTTAAAGGCAATGCGCCCTCCTCCATTTAAGTTTCCTCCTCCTCACTTTACATTATATCAGTTGGCAGTAGAGTAGTTGCTGGAAAACTGGGATCTGGTCAAGAGGAGCCAAGTTGAGATGCATTTAATTTGAGATGAGAGGTAAAATTTTAAATAAAAGTAGTGAAAAACCTTTAGGATTACCTGGTAATACATTTAATGAGAAAGAATGAAAAATATAAGTTTTCTGATTGAACATGAAATACTGTCATCAACAACAACAAAAAAGTAAAACTAGGGGTGCCTGGATGGCTCAGTGAGTTAAGCATCTGCCTCCGGCTCAGGTCGTGATCCCAGGGTCCTAGGATCAAGTCCTGGCAGGGAGCCTGCTTCTCCTCCTCCTTCTGCCTCTGCTCCCCCTGCTTGTGCTCTCTATCTCTGTCAAATAAAAATAATAATATTTTTTTTAAAAGTATAACACATAATGTAACTCTTCAGTGACACATTGGTTAATGAGTGACACCAATTCAAAAAATATATATTCAATATGTATTTATTCATGTATACATGCACGTTCACAAAGACCTGGAAAAACCTGGAAATATTACAGCTTGCATATGAGAGAAAAATGAAAGAGGTTTATCCCAAATCTGGGCATCAATCCTAAAAATCTGCCTATCATTATATTATGAATAACATGTTGTGACAAAAGAAATGTGTGGTTTTTTTCTTTTAAAGATTTATTTTATTTATTTTAGAGAGAAAGAGAGCACATGGTGGGGAGGGAGAGAGGGAGAGAGGGAGAGAGAAGGAGAGAGAGAGAGAGAGAGAGAATCTCTCTGGTGCAGGGATCAGCCTCACCCTGAGATCATGCCCTGAGCCAGAACCAAGAGTAGGATGCTTAACCAACTGAGCCACTAGGCTCATTCTTTAAAGATAGATTATTAAAACTGCTGTACCAACAGTATTAATTACAACTACCTCATGATTTTCCAAGCATTAGTAATGACTTGCACTGCTGGTAACAGGAGCAACACAGTAAGATCATGCTCATCCAATGGCAAATAAGTAGACATAATTCATTTGTACTAAGAAATTCATTAAAAAATCATTCATTTGCCACAAATTCTCATTTGAATGATGTAAATTTTGCCATTTAATACTAATAGAAAAGATATGTCTATCAAAAATATCTTAAAATCTGTTGGTTCCACTTGTGATGCTTCTGACTTAAATGACATTAAGTACATTTAGATACTCTATTCCCTTACATGACCAGGAAAATCTCCTTTTCAATGTATTTAATATCCCTGAAAGCAAATATAAGAACACATTTTGCCTGATTCAAGACCATAACATGTGAAAACTTTTTTTTGCTTTTTCTTTTTTGCGATCTTCAAGAAATATTAGTATATATCTTAGATTAAAACTCACTCTATTTAATAGAAGATTAAGCCATATGGAAAATCTGAAAAGATAATTAAACATATATCTATCATTTCCAAGGAGCATTCAAAACCATCTAATTTCAGATTAATAAATTTAATAGGCACATCACTAATCGTAGCAAGTAAATCTTACTTAAAAGGTAATGACTTTGTTAAAATTAAGTTAGCTAATTTAATCTGACACCATTTTCCTCTTAATCCTGAGTTCAAAAAACACTTAGGCAAATGAGTATCAATACAAAACACACCAATGGTACTTTTAGATGCTTTGCAATCTCAAAATCACTTTGAGTTTATGCTGCCCAAAATAATATTTATACATACATTTTCACAGCTAGAGTGTCAGGTAAAAATGATTTGTTTAATTATTTGGAGACCACTCTTCCATTGAACTCCCTCAAATCACCTAAACAATCCCAAATCCGACAGTAAGCCTCTACTAAGTATACATAATTCCCCATGTTGTGCAAAGAGGCAAAAGATTCTACTTTATTTGACTATGAGCTTGTTCCTGATGGTTTGGTTTAGAGGGCATCTACAGAAAATATATCCAAGTTAATTTTCTTATCCAAAAGTAACCCACATGTTTTAGAGGAAAAAGAACAGAATTTTCACAATGACAATGAGTACCAAAATACTTTGTTAACTCCTAGGGTGCCTAGGTGGCTCAGTCAGTTAAGTGTCTGCTCAGGTCACAATCTCAAGGTCCTGAGATCAACCCTCTCATCAGGATCTCTGCTCAGTGAGGAGTCTGTTCTTCCCTCTCCCTATGCCCACTACCTGTGCTTGTGTGCGCACTCTCTCTCTCAAATACAATCTTAAAAAAAAAAAAAAAAAAAAAAAAGATTAAAAATCTCCTGAAATTCTATCACATAGGTAATCACTGCATAGTATTTTAGAATATTCTTTTTCCCCCCTATGCTTCTATGTTCCTCATCTTGAACTTGATTTCACTATATAGAATAACAGGGTAAAATTGTCACAAGAAAGTAGATTGTCACCAGAGGTAGACTTTCACTTACAAAAGTAATCAATTAATAACAAAATCCACAGATCTAAAACAAAGGAAAAAGTAGTCATGAGTTCACAAATTCTAAAAAAGAAATATAACTGAGGGAAAAGCACAATGAGCCACAGTTTATGCTAAGACTAATGGCAGAGTGAAATTCAATGAAGTTCAGGACACATGAAATGTAAATGGATACCGTCTTATGTAAAAGAAGTAGCCATAAGATTCTGTACCTAACCAAGATTACAAAAGTTTTATTTTTTTAATATTTTATTTATTTATTCATGAGAGAGAGAGAGAGAGAGAGAGAGAGCAGAGACACAGGCAGAGGGGGAAGCAGGCTCCCTGCAGGGAGCCCGACGTGCGACTCGATCCCGGGACTCCAGGATCACGCCCTGGGCGGAAGGCAGGGGCCAAACTACTGAGCCACCCAGGGATCCCCGATTCCAAAAGTTTTAGTGGCTACTAGCGGTGGGGATAATTACAGAAGGAAAAAAAAGGCTCTAGGTCTAAAAAATGAGAAAAATTAATACAGCAAACAGACATAATAAAGGGAAAAGGAAACCAAATGTAGATATATTTTTGCTAAATTACAAGAAAGCAGCTTCATCTTTAAGAATTAGTTTACTATTTCTCTGCAACTTTTAGGTAATTAATATTTCCCTGAAACACAATATGGCCAAACCTGTCCTAAAGGAGATGAAAGCATATACATTCAGAATAACTACTCTGCAAATTAATATCCACAATCCCTTCAAAAAGGGATGCTGTCACCCGGATTCGAGGCTGTAAAGGAACAGGGGTCACACAGGTTCAGAGCAGCATTGTGCCACACTGCCAAGCTCACTCCATTGCAGATAAGAAGAACATAGGAAGGAGATCCGTGTGCAAGTCAGGAAGGCAAATCCATCAGCAGCATCAAAGCAAAAAGGACAAACTTCTATGTATACACACTAATATTCAACTTCATTATAATGAGTTCTCCTTCCAGAAATTCTAAGGAAAGATAATTAGAATTTTCATCATTTCTTAATTTCCTTGGAACTTGGAAAGCTTTATTATGCACACAGATATCTTATGCACACAGGTGTTCAGTAGAGGCTTATTTGCTTATTTATTTATTTATATTTTAATTTCAGTAGAATTAACATACAGTGTGTTATAGTTCCAGGTGTACAATACAGTGATTCAACAATTCAAACACTCAGTGCTCATCATGATAAGTATATTCTTAATCTCTCTACTCACCTCCCCTTTGGTAGCCATCACTTTATTCTCTATATTTAAGAGTCTGTTTCTTGGTTTGTCTTATTTTATCCATTTATGTCTTAAATTCCATATATGAATGAAATCCTGTTATTTGTCTTCCTTTGACTGACTTATTTCACTTAGCATTATACTCTGTAGATCCATCCATGTTGTCGCAAATGGAAAGATTTCATTATTTTTGATGGCTAAATAATATTTCCTTGTATATATATGTATATACATATGTATACACCACTACTTCTTTATCCATTCATCAATTGATGGACACCTGCACTGCTTCCATAATTTGGCTATTGAAAATAATGTTGCTGTAAACACAGGGACACATATATCTTTCTGAATTAGTGTTTTCATATTCTTTGGGTAAATACCCACTAGTGGAATTACTGGATCATATGATACTCTTATTTTTAATTTTCTGAGGAACCTCCATACTGTTTTCCTGTAATGGCTGCACCAGTTTGCATTCCCACCAACAGTGAATGAGGGTTCCTTTTTCTCCACAACCTTGCCAACATTTGTTGTTGCCAACATCTTTTTTAGTTTAATCCCAACTGCTTACTATCACATGTCCAAAACACAGAAAATCAATTTTCAAAGAATGAGATTTCATTAACAGTCCAAAACACCTGTATTTAACTATCTAGTTGATAGAAGGAGCACCAAAGTTGGAAGGGAGCAAATTCAAATAGCCACAGAACCAGGCAGGTAACGTAAATAAATGCAGCAGGCCAGGGCATCCACCAAATACCTGGGCAGACACTAGGAGCAGTAGGGCCCGAAATACCTCTGTGTCTGACTGGAGAAGAGCAAGCTGAGAAGTGGGGGACTGGAGAAGGCTTGCATGGTCTGAAGAAGACAGCCTCTGCTTGGCTCCTGGCAAATACTGCCCAGGAGTATCAGAGCAGTATTTTCCAATCATCCCAGTTTTCCAGTGAACCTGTAACTCCAGTTTTATGTGAAACCTCCTGATAATTTAAACATTGACAATATATGCGATTCAAACATTTCTAAAACACTGTGAACCTCTCTTGTGCATATACATACTTCATCATGGCCTATAACTGTTAGGTACTGATTGCCGGGCTCCTGGTGAATCTGCTGTGATTTCAGGTTGAGAATGATCATGGCAAGGAGTAGTCAGCCATCTCTGGCTCTGCTGCCACAAGGATGAATATGAGGGTAACGGTGATACATCTGATAATGTTATTCCATTTCTCTCTCTTTTGCTTCTCTTAGCTACAAGCATATTCTGCTTTCCTGATAACACCCAAGGGAAAAAAATTAGATTATTGTCCCATGAAACATGTAGTTTTTTTTTAAGTTCCTGTGTTCTATTGCTCCATGAATATGTCCCATTAACATCATAACGAATTTGTTTTACATAGTTTAAGCTATTGTACTTTTACTTCTAAAAATAAATGCTTTTGAAAATAGTATTTTAAATATAAAATTAAGTCACAGGAAGCAGAGAAAACTATTCTTGAAGACAGCAAGGACAACCTTACAAAAAGAAGCAGAGGCAAAATTAACTATCACAAAACAAAACAATTTTGCATAGCAGATACTGCAAATAGAATATAGAAAATGTATCTAGTATCTTATGCTGGACCCATGCTACACCAAAACAGCAAAATTTTACACATCCTAATCTTGAAATAAAAAGATAAAGTATTCTTCCTTTAGGGATCTGTCCACAGAACAAGAAATTATACCCAACCTATATTTTAGGATAAAATTCACAGAAATAAAGTAACTTCATTCTTCATCAGTCTCATCTAAAATAGGAACGCATTTTCTTAGCTGTCTATGACACCATTCATCAGAGAAAGAAGAATAAAATCTACATTCACATCTTCATTATATTAGTTCCTTTCAAGTCCTACAAATTACTGATCACTGTCCAGTAGAGAAGGGAAAAGTACTTTCATCCTTACTACATCAAATTAATTAATTAATTATACTATAATTTAACTCAACATAAAAAAAACTTTATCATGGAATTAAAATTTTAAATCATGTACTGAACAGCAATATCACAAGGCAATAAACTAATTTCTGTGAGGAAATAATATGGGTCATCTGAGGAGAGAAACCCACTATTAATGAACATGTACAGGATTGGTTTCAGAGCTGAAGACCATTTGGAAACTAAGCCCAGATGTGCTTATGGAGAGAGAGTAAGAAACTCCACAGGTGAAGATCAAGAAAATGGGGTGGGGAAAGACACTGAGAATATATGACTCAGTTTGGAAAGAAATCTCCGTTCTCTCCTCTCAGGCATGAGGGTATCTATCAGTCTGAACAGGATAAATATTTTGAAGTTTCAAATCAAGTAAGATATGAAGTACTATATAAAGCTCACATAATGATGAGAGCCAAAGAGAAACCAAAAAGATAATAAAATAATTTCTGGGGAAGAAAAGTGGTACAGTTATATATTTAGTGATGTATGGATATTTATATACCTAGAAAAATGAATATTTCATTTAAACAAGATGCTGGTAAAATATATAACAGAAATGAAAACTCAAGTATTTAAATGTTGGCTATGCTTTTTCCCCATTATTTCAATGTAATTATGAAATTTTAAAGGTGTAATGACTTAAATAATATTTCTGCCTTGCAGATGATTTTAAGTCTCTCACATTCAGGGATCCCTGGGTGGCGCAGCGGTTTCGCGCCTGCCTTTGGCCCAGGACGCGGTCCTGGAGACCCGGGATCGAGTCCCACGTCGGGCTCCCGGTGCATGGAGCCTGCTTCTCCCTCTGCCTGTGTCTCTGCCTCTCTCTCTCTCTCTGACTATCATAAACAAATAAAAAAAAATTTTAAAAAAAAAGTCTCTCACATTCAAATATTTATTGCATTAGTATTAATTCTCCAGCATTTGGGTCCTATTTTTGTGGGGGTGGAACTGAAAATTGTCATGATTCCCACAAAACATTTAAAAGTTATACTCATCTTGTTCTCCATAGTGACAATGATGGGTAGTAATTGCTCACATTTTGAAGCTCAAATGATACTCAGATTGAGAACTGTTATCTCTAGGTTTAGAGCACATGTGACAGGAACAAGAAATGTGATCTCTCATTAGAGGATAAAACCTAAATCTCCTCCTCAGAGTTTGTGCGTGTGTGTGTGTGTGTGTGTGTGTGTGAGAAAGAGAGAGAAAGAGAGAGAGAGAACAGGAAGTGATGGGAGTCACTTGTTGACTGTCACATACTAATATTCAAATCTATCTTTAAAAATATGATTAACTTTTAAAACATCAAGGAACATTCATCTGCTAGAAACACACTGATGCCTATGCATCACCTTTAAAATATCTATTCTGTTTCTGGGAAACTATACTCAATGTAATGAGGTATAAATAAATTTAACATCAACACCCTCTAAAGAATGTTTATAATAAAACTGTAAAAACACTAAATTTTACATAAGAATGAAAGAAGCTAATGACAAAACTGAAAAATATAATACAATTTCACTTTGAGTAACAGGTTTATGTAGTATTCTAATTAAATGAAACATGAGTAAGTTAACTCCAATGAAATAGCTACCATTTTATTGTTGGTATATCTGGAAAATAAAAGTGTATATAAGAAAAACAATTTTAACTATCCTTCTTCTTTACTCAGACTCTCCTTCTTCCAAAAATTTATAAAAACACAAGTTTTGTGGGGCACCTGGGTGGCTCAGTTAAGCACCTAACTCTTGATTTCAACTCAGGTCGTTATCTGTGGATCATGGGATCAAGCTCTTCTCAGCTTCACGTTCAGCGGAGACTCTGCCTGAGATTCTCTCCCTCTGCCCTTCCTGCCACTCTTGCATGTGTTCTCTGTCTCTCCATTAAATAATTAAAAAAAAAAAGCACAAGTTCTGTAAAGTAAAACCATCCCAAATATATGATAGAAGATTAAAAAATAAACTTCTAAGCCACACACAGCTCTTCAAAAGGCTCTGCAGTGCTGTGATGACTTGGAGTTTTCTGGCTTCCCAAGGGGAAGCTATAAAAATCAGGCAGACTTAAGACAGAGCCAGCTTTGGCTTAGCCAACTAAAAAATCAGTGAAGTTTTGGATGACTGTTCTCATTTAAAGTACTTTCCCAAAACAGCTTTGTACGGTTGGTTTCAATTTTCCCCTTCTTTGACATTGTTAAGCTATCTTTTCAGCCTTTAGATAGAAAGAGCAAAGAAAATATTAACTTCCTTTACAAAAGAACAAAAGACTTACTGTTTCATTTTGTTCTCCTGAAAAACTTTTAGACCTGAGTTTTACTCTCTTCGAAAAAGCATAGCCTTTCTTTTCTAGCTGCAGTATTCTTTGGATTATAAGTAACTCTTAAAATGGGCGTTATGGCATGGAAATAAAATAAATACATTTATTTTCAACTGCTCAGGGGATTGCACCCCTAACCCCCATGTTGTTCAAAGGTCAACTGCGTATTAAATTATATATACATAGGCAGCCTGGGTGGCTCAGTGGTTTAGCCCAGGGCCTGATCCTGGAGACCCAGGATCCTGGAGTCCCACGTCAGGCTCCCGCATGGAGCCTGCTTCTCCCTCTGCCTGTGTCTCTGCCTCTCTCTCTTTCTCTCTCTCTGTCTCTCATGAATAAATAAATAAAATCTTTTAAAAAAAGAATTAAAAATAAATAAATTATATATACATACACATACATACACATCATTCAAGCAAACATGGAAACCTCTGGCTAGAGGTTTGGCAGAAGAGATCTGGAGAACACCCTATGTATGTAACTAGGATAAATTACTCTGTTTTGTTTAATGTAGATGAGATATGTTGGCAATTTGTAAAAATGTTGAAAGAAACTAAAATGATAACATGCTGGCTCTGCTACAAGAGAGAACAATACCCAATGACATTGAGGACTACAGGAAAATTGTTTTCAGTCACAAGAATAAGCCTACTATGTTACAAATAAGATGAAATATTTGGCATTATCCCCAAAGCAAAACCTGAATGTGCTAAGTAACCCTGCAAGATAAATACCTCCTCAGGAGTATACTGCTATGTACAATATAAAGGAGAATTTCTTAGGCACTGTTCAACTATTTACCTTTCTACCAACCAAGGACCATGTATTTTTAAAAGCTGATTTGCATTTTTTGTTTTCAGACTTTCAAACTTTAACTCTGAAACTCAACTAAAAAAATGAAAAAGCACACACACAATAAGGGGAAATATGAAAAACTATGTGCAGATTGCCAGTTCCAACTTCCTTAGGTCCCATCCTTTTGGCTGTTTTTAGAGAGTCTCTCCTCCTCACCTCCCATGAAAATCTCAGGGTCTTGTACTCCTCCCTTAGTGACAGCACCTAAATTTAAACTGCCTTGTTGAGATTCAAAATTAAAAAAAAAAAATCAGACACACACATAAAAAATTGATCTTCAATTACTAATGTAGAATTTCTAAGTCAAACAAATACATTTTAATATTTAGTACACTTAGAAACACAAAATCAGGGTTACAGTCTTCCACTTAAATTCTACTTTTTCTGATCAATGTTAAACTCATTAAGTTTACAAGTGTGATCTACAAAAATTATCTCCCTAAAAGGTATTTTGAACCAGAAGGCTAGCAAGAGCCTTTTGGGAGTTTGGGGTTTTGTTTTTTTTTTTAAGATTTTATTTATTTATTCATGAGAGACAGAGAGAGAGGCAGAGACACAGAAAGAGAGAGGAGAAGCAGGCTCCATGCAGAGAGCCTGATGTGGAACTCAATCCCAAGACCCCAGGATCATGCCCTGAGCCAAAGGCAGATGCTCAACCGCTAAGCCACCCAGGCGCCCCAAGAGACTTTTGATAAAAAGAAATTACAGATGTTACTGCCTTTGCCGGAATAACTCTAGCTGCTGCTGATGAGGAGGAGGAGGAGGAGAAGGAGGAGGATTCTTTTCGAAAACCTGCAATGTTTCTTCTTAAAACCCAGAAACCTTTTGTTTCTTTTTTTAACTCTGAAAGCTAGGTAGTTAAGAGACCACTAAGTCTTGTAAATACAATAAACATCAACAAACTTTTCATTCTACTCTTTCCTACTATGATAATAAATTAGCTACAGTATTCTGCTTTTTTGATTTCTCTGATTAAAGGAGCTATGATCTCCATAGAGTCTACATAGCAAAATGGACAAATGATTTTAAGTAACTGTGGAGATCTGGGTCTAGAATCTGTACCTGACATCAGATCAATAATAACAAGCATTTAATTAAAATTTCCTCATTGCTATATGCTGCACACTGTGCTAAAACTCTTACATAGGTACCTCCCACAATAACCCTGTGAAACAGGTATTATTACCTCAGATAAGGAAACTAAAGCACAAAACAGGTAAGTACCTGAATAAGGCCACACAATGAGCAGGTGGCAGAAATAGGAGTTACTCCAAAGCCTTTGCTCATAATCACTAACACTCTGTGCCTTCCAAAATACTGTTCCCCCACAGAGACTTTCTACAAACTGGCTTCCAGCGAATAGACCCTCTCATTCTCCAAATAGTCAAGACAAGAGTCATTCTCAACCATCAGAGAAGGCTTGAGTGTTCAACCTAAACCAGTCAACTACAGCACCAGCAGCAATGCAAGAAAACGCAACAGAATGGGCCAAGTAATTTCAGCTGGGAAACCTTCAGTTTATCCTAAGATGCTATTATCTCAACATCATCTCAAAAGAGATGATGACATCATTGAAATAAAAAGTGAAAATACTAAATATCCGGTGGTAATGTCTTTTTCTCACACCCTGTTATCTATGGATAAATGTATCTATGCACTGTTTAGCAAATCAAAATCAAATGAAGCATTACTGCTTATACATACACATGTATACACATACCCACAAGTCTCCAATTTTTACAACATATACAGTCTTAAAAATAGATACAAAGTTACATAACTAAGGGGAATCTTTATAACTTAAGTAAAAGCACCAGTTTAGTGAGTGATGGACTTTTAAAAGAAAACACACAAACACATATCTGGATAGCTTGAAATCACAAAGTATCTTTTTCTAATGTTGCTGGTTTATGGGTTTATTTCCTTTCTCTCTAGGATTTGAATAAACATCATGTTTTGGAGCTACCTTCTGGCTCTAAGTAATTCTAGTTTTCATTTCAAAGCCAAAAAAATTAAATTTATTTTTTAATCCAAATAAAATATGTGAAATCTTAAACGTAAGTATACTTGTCTGCCAATGTAATTCAATAGGTTTTATTAAACAAGAAGCTGAGATTTTGAAAATCATTATTATTTATTTATCCACTTTTCATAATATCATCAAAAATTCAAGCTTTATATCTGGAATATACATTCCTTATTGGCAGGAATCAAGACTTTTCTTTCCTGTCCAGCAAGTAATTACCTATAAGAACTTATGCTGAGAAGTAACACAAACTACAGAGAGATACATTAATGCAATATATTTAATGGCCCTTTTATAATCTCTTTTGTTTTATACCACAGTTGTTTAAAAAAAATAAATGAAGTCCTGGATGATTTTTGGAATAAAAAACTGTAATTAAAAGAAATTCAAGTAGGAAAACAAGCACACTTCAAATATTTAAAATATTATTTTTAAAAATCTTGAATGTTAACAATTAGCCTCAACTTGGTCATAAAATCTTAAATTCTAGAAAAGGATCAGGTCATAATCAATTATAGTTCTCTATAGTTCTCTATAAAAATTTCAAATATACCAGTATTGAAATTTTAATTTTAGAAAAAACTTATCCAACTCTGGTTTTAACAATGAACTTTACAATAGGGAAGATCTGAAAAAATTATAATTCACAGTACCATTCACTCTAAAAACAAACATGCAAAAATCCTTGCCGTCACTTCTATCTTTACCTTACTGCTAAGCTTTTGAGTTCATGACCAAAATGTTTCTTTCTTTTGAGATTTATACACTGCCTCACATGTCCATTAAAACTATACATAAGTAAATATTAAGCGAATTACCATCAAAGTCAATTGCACTGGCAGGGAATTTATTTCCCCTTTTAAAGTTTATTATTAATGTAGCATTCTTTGTAAAATTTGTTCATGAAACTTTAGCCTAAAAGTTATTTACAGAACCAAGTTCCCAGAAGAAGAACACTGTTCATCAGAATCACTTTTTTCCATAAGGAAAGTCAACCCTGAATGTGGTCCAAGCCATTCCTTTCTTAAATCTGTTTAATGTCAACCATTGATAGCTATGCTCCTCCTCCAGCAGCACAAGTAGCATGCTTCAAATAGGTAATGCTGATATTTATCTTTCCCTTAGGCACCATCAGCAGAATTAAGGAAACCAAGGGATTTAGAACCTGTTGACATAATTATCTGTCAGAATCTACTAAGGACTTTCTAAATTTAACATCCTAATGCCTACTGTTTCCATAGGAAAATTCCAAAATGTGCTTTAGAAGAGCTGATTCAATTTATGCTGCTATGCCTTTCATTTATTTTTTTTTAAGATTTTATTTATTTATTCATAGAGACACAGGGAGGGGGGGCAGAGGCACAGGCAGAGGGAGAAGCAGGCTCCATGCAGGGAGCCCGACGTGGGATTCGATCCAGGGTCCCCAGGATCAAACCCCAGGCTGCAGGCAGCACTAAACCGCTGCACCACTGGGGCTGCCCTTTAAATATAGTATTAGTATATGAGATACACATATCTTATGGAATTAAAATACTTTGATATTTTATTACTGAAAATGTATGTAAATGAACTCACTACATATATTGTACAATTTTAAAAAAAAGAATAAGATAAACTGTCTTTTTCTTAAATTAGCTCTTTAGCTAAGACAGAAACTTAAGACAAGTCTGGATGAAGAGTGGTTATGAAGTGTGGTGGTAGAGTTAATACCATCACTGCACAGTTGACATTTGGGGGCCAGATAATACTTTGATGGAGGGCACTGTCCTAGGCATCAAATGATGCTTTGCAGCACCCATGGCCTCTTTTCACTAGATGCCAGTAGCACTTCCCCACTCGAGACATTAAAAAATGTCCCTAGACATTGTTAAATGTCCTCTACAGACAAAATCATTCCAAGATTTAGAACGAATGACTTAGTGGAAATGGCTACAAACAAGCTGCAGTTTGGATCTGTTCCTTTGGGTGTGCATCAACCAGGGGGAGACATTTCACCTCCTTGCCTCAGTTGCCTCTAACCTCAAACAAGTGATACAAGGATTAAATAAGAAGACTGAAGATGATTACAGCAACTGACAGGACTGTCTCCATTGTATACTTTGTAGCATCTCTCTCTACTTTAGACTCTCTGTGCCATTTTTAAAAAGCATTTGTCATAATTCTAGTTAGTAAACATATAGTGTGATATTAGTTTCAGGTGTGCAATATACTGATTCAACTTCCATACATCACCTGGTGCTCATCAAAAGTGCACTCCGGGGCAGCCCAGGTGGCTCAGCGGTTTAGCGTCACCTTCAGCCCAGGGTGTGATCCTGGAGACCCGGGATCGAGTCCCACATCAGGCTCCCTGCATGGAACCTGCTTCTCCCTCTGCCTGTGTCTCTGCCTGTGTGTGTGTGTGTGTGTGCGTGTGTGTGTGTGTGTGTGTCTCATGAATAAATAATTTTTTTTTAAAAAAGTGCACTCCTTAATCACCATCAGCTGTTTCACCAATCCCTCCAACAACCTCCCCTCTGGTAATCATTGCTTTGTTCTCTAGTTAAGAGTCTGTTTCTTGGTTTGTCCCTTTTTTTTTTTTTTTCATTTTGTTCATTTGTTTTGTTTCTTAAATTCCACATATGAGTGAAGTCATACAGTATTTGTCTTTCTCTAGCATAATTCACTGAGCATAATACACTCTAACTCCACCCATATTGTTAAAAATGGCAAGATTTCATTCTTTTCAATGGTGGAGTAATATTCTAATGTGTCTGTGTGTGTGTCTGTGTATATATCACCTCTTTATCTATTTATCAATGGACACCTGGGCTGCTTCATAATTTGGCTATTGAAAATAAGCCTGCAATAAACACATGGGTGCATGTATCACTTTGAATTCCTGTTTTTGTATTCTTTTGGTAAATACCAAGTGGTGCAATTGCTAGATCACAGAGTAGCTCTATTTTTAACTTTTTGAGGAACCCACATGCTCTTTTCCACAGTGGATGCACCAGTTTGCATTTGCAACAGCAGTGTAAGAGGGTTCCCCTTCTCTGCATCCTTGCCAACTTCTATTTCCTGTCTGGTTAATTTTAGCCATTCTAGGGTGTGAGGTGGTATTTCATTGTAGTTTTGATTTGCATTTTCCTGATAGTAAGTGATAAGCATCTTTTCATGTGTCTGTATGTACTCTTTGGAGAAATGTCTGTTCATAGTCTTCTGCCAATTTTTAATTGTGTGTGTGTTTTAATTGTGTGTGTGTTTAATTGGGTGGTGAATTTTAGAAGTTCTTCATATATTTTGGATACTAACTCTATGTTGGATAGGTCACTTGAAAATATCTTCCACTCTGCAGGATGCCCTTTAGTTTTTTGTTGATTGTTTCCATACTATACAAAAACTTTTATTTTGATGTAGTCCCAATAATTTATTTGTACTTTTGTTTCCCTTGCCTCCGGAGACATAATCTAGAAAAAAGTGTTCCGGCTGATGTCAAAGAGTTACTGCCTGTGTTCTTCTAGGATTTTTATGGGTTCAATTCTCACATGTAGGGGTCTAATCCATTTTTAATTTATTTGTGTGTATGATACAAGAAAGTGGTCCAATTTCTTTCTTTTGGATGTTGCTGTCCAGTTTTCCCAACACCACTTGCTGAAGAGACTTCTTCCCATTTGATATTCTTTCCTGCTTTGTCAAACATTGATTGACTATATAATTGTGTGTTTATGAGCTTTCTATTCTTTTCTACTAATCTCTGTATCTTTTTTTTTAAGATTTATTTATTTATTCATTCAGAGAGAGTGAGAGAGAGGCAGAGACACAGGCAGAGGGAGAAGCAGGCCCCACGCAGGAAGCCCGATGCGGGACTCATCCCGGGTCTCCAGGATCACACCCCAGGCCGCAGGCGGCACTAAACCGCTGTGCCACCGGGGCTGCCCCTAATATCTGTATCTATTTTTGTGCCAGTATCATATGGTTTTGATCACTACAGCTTTGTACTATAACTTGAAATCCAGAACTGTGATGCCTCCAGCTTTGCTTTTCTTTTTCAAAATTGCTTTAGCTATTTGGGGTCTTATGTGGTTCCATACACATTATAGGATTGTTTGTTCTAGCTCCATGTAAAATGCTGTTGGTATTTTGGTAGGGATTGCATTAAACATGTAGATTGCTTTGGGTAGTATAGACATCTTAACAATACTTCTTCTTCCGATCCACAAGCATGGAATACCATTCCATTTCTTTGTGTTATCTTCAATTTCTTTCATCAGTATTTATTATAGTTTTCAGAGTACAGGTCTATCACCTCTTTGGTTAGGTTTATTCTTAGATATCTTATTATTTTTAGTGCAATTGTAAAGGAGACTATTAATTTCTCTTTCCAATACTTCATTATTACTGTATTGATGTGTAACAGATTTTGTTACCAATTATGTCCTACGGCTTTACTAAATTCATCCATCAGTTCTAGTACTTTTTAGTGGAGTCTATAGTGTTCTGCCAATAATGAAAGTTTGACTTTTTCCTTGCCAATTTGGATGCCATTTATTCTCTTTGTTGTCTGATTGCTATGGTTAGGACTTTCAGTACTATGTTGAATAAAAGTGGTGAGACTGGATATCCCTGTCTTGTTCCTGACCTTAGGGAAAAGGCTCTCCATTTCTTCCCATTGAGAATGATATTAGCTGTGGATTTTTTACAGATGACCTTTACTATGTTGAGATATGTTCTCTCTAAAACTACTTTGTTGACAGTTTTATCATGAATGGATGTTATGTTTTGTTGAATATTTTTTGTGTATCTATAGAAATTATCATATAATTCCTATCTTTTCTTTCATTGACGTGATGATGTATCATGTTGATTATTTGTGAATACTGAACTACCCTTGCAACCCAGGAATACATCCCACTTGATTGTGATGAATGGTTTTTAAATGTATTATTAGATCCAGTTTACTGCTATTTTGTTGAGGATTTTCCATCTATGTTCATCAGAGATATTGGCCTGTAGTTCTTTTTTTTCTGGTGTCTTCATATAGTTTGGGTATCAAGGTAATGCTGGCCTCATAGAATGAATTTGGAATTTTTCCTCCCTCTTCTATTTTTTGGATTAGTTTGAATAGAATAGGCATTAACTTTTTATTTTTTTTTAAAGATTTTATTTATTTATTCATGATAGTCACACAGAGAGAGAGAGAGGCAGAGACAGGCAGAGGGAGAAGCAGGCTCCATGCACCGGGAGCCCGACGTGGGATTCGATCCCGGGTCTCCAGGATCGCGCCGCGGGCCAAAGGCAGGCGCCAAACCGCTGCGCCACCCAGGGATCCCGGCATTAACTTTTTAAATGTTTGGTAGAATTCACCTGGGAAGCTATCTGACCCTGACTTTTGTTTGTTGCGAGTTTTTATTACTGATTTAATTTGTTTGCTGGTTATTGGTCTGTCCAAATCTTCTATTTTTTCCTGTTTGTTTTGGTGGTTTATATGTTTCTAGGAATTTACCCATTTCTTCTAGGTTGTCAAATCTGTTGGCTTATAGTTTTCCATAATATTCCCTTATAATTATTTGTATTTTCTGTGGTGTTGGTTGTGTTTTCTCCTCTTTCATTTATAATTTTCTTTATTTGGATCCTTTCTCTTTTTGTCTTGATAAGTCTGGCTGAAGGTTATTCAGTTTTACTGTTTTTCAATGAACCAGTTCCTGGTTTCATTGATCTGTTCTACTGTATTTTTGGTTTCTATACCATTTATTTCCACCCTAATCATTATTATTCCCCTTCCTTCTCTTGGTTTTAGGTATTGTTTGTTGTTCTTTTTCTAAGTCTTTCAAGTGTGAGGTTAGGTTGTTTGAGATTTTTCTTGCTTCTTGATGTTCTATATTGCTATAAATTTCCCTCTTAGAACTGCTTTTGCTGCATCCCAGAGGTTTGGGACCATTGTGTTTTCACTTTCATGTTTCTATGTACTTTTCAATTTCTTATATTTCCTGGTTGATCCATTCACAGTATAGTAGCAGGTTATTTACCCTCTATGTATTTGTGATCTTTCTAGATTTTTTCCTGTGATTGACTTCTAGGTTCATAGCATTGTGGTCAGAAAAGATGCATAGTAAGTAGGACTTCAACTACTTTTTGAGGCTGGTTTTGTGCCCTAATATATGATCTATTCTGGATAATGTTTCATGTGCATTTGAAATGAATATGTATTCTGGGCTAAGATGGAATTTTCTGAAAATATGTTAAGTCCATTTAGTCCAATGTGTCATTCAAAACCATTGTTTCCGGGATCCCTGGGTGGCGCAGCGGTTTGGCGCCTGCCTTTGGCCCAGGGCGCGATCCTGGAGACCCGGGATCGAATCCCACATCAGGCTCCCGGTGCATGGAGCCTGCTTCTCCCTCTGCCTGTGTCTCTGCCTCTCTCTCTCTGTCTCTGTGACTATCATAAATAAATAAAAATTAAAAAAAAAAAAAAAAAAAACCATTGTTTCCTTGTTGATTTTGTTTAGATGATTTGTCCATTGATGTAAGTTGGATGTTAAACTCCCTTAATATTATTGTATCATTAATCAATTCTGTTGTTATTAACTATTTTACGTATTTGGGTGCTCCTAAGTTGGGTGCATAAATATTTATAATTGTTTTATCTTCTTGTTGGATAATCCCTTTTATTATGACATAGTGTCCTTCTTTGTCTCTTGTTATGTTTTAAAGTCTAATTTGTACAATATAAATATTGCTAGCCCCAGGTTTCTTTTGACGTCATTTGCATGATAGATGTTTCTCCATTCTCTCATTTTCTTTTTAAGATTTATTTATTTGAGAGAGAGAGAGAGAGAATGCATGAGCATGGCAGGAGAGCAGAGGGAGAATCAATCCTAAGCAGGCTCCATGATGAATGTGGAGCCCAACACAGGGCTTAAGATCACAACCTGAGTCAAAACCAAAATGCACTTAACCAACTGTGCCACCCCTCTGCCCCTTCACTTTCAATCCGCAGATTAGGTCTAAAATGAGTCTCTTGTAGGCGGCCATATAGATGTATCTTGTTTTTGTTGTTTTAGTCTATTCTGTCACCTTGTCTTTTGATTGGAGCCTTTACTCCATTTATAGTCAAAGTAATTATTGATATATTTTTATTGTCATTTTATTTTTTTTTTGTGGTTGTTTCTGACAATATTCTCTGATCCTTTCTTTCAGTTTGATGATTTTCTTTAGTGATCATATATATATATATATATATATATATATATATATATATATATATGGATTTCTTTCTATTTATTCTTTGCATGTTAGTGGCTTTTGATATATGGTTACTATTAGGTTTATATAATAATTTCTTCTGCATATAGCGGTCTATATTAAGTTGATGATCATTTAGTTTGAACCCATTCTTTACTCCTCTCCTCCCCATGTGTCAAGGATATGTTGTCCCTTTTATTTCTGAGTTCCTTGACAGGTGTTTTACAGAAATACTCATTTTTACTGCTTTTCTGCTTCCTACCTTCATACTGTCACTTTTGGTCTCTCCTTTCTACTCAGAGTCTCCTTTAATATTTCTTGCACAGCTAATTTAGAGGTCATGAACTCCTTTAAATTTTTGAGAATTCTTTATCTCTCCTTCTATTCTGAATGACAGCCTTAATGGATAGAGTATTTGTGGCTGCAGATTTTTCCCATTCAGCACTTTGAATATGCCACTCTCTCCTGGCTGGGGAAGTTTCTACTGAAAAATCCCGATAGCCTTATGTCATTTCCTTTGTATGTTACTATCTTCTTTTGTCTTGCTGCTTTAAAAAAAAAATTTTTTTTGTAACTATATACAACACAATTTAGTTACAATATATCTTGGTGTGGATCTACTTTTGTTGATTTTGTTGGGGGTTTCCTGTGCCTCCTAGATCTGGATATCTGTTTCCTTTCCCAGATAAGGAAAGTTTTCAGCTATTATTTCTTGAAATAAAATTTCTTTCCCCTTTTCTCTCCTTCTTCCAGGCCTCCTACAATTCAAATGTTTGTTTGATGGAATCACTGAGCTGCCTAAGTCTATTCTCATTTTGCATAACTCTTTTTTCTCTCTTTTTTTCAACTTGATTACTCTCCATCACTCTGTCTTCTAAATCATTAATTTGTTCCTCTGCTTCTTACAGCTTGCTATTCATTGTATCTCACTTTTTGCACTCTATATCTAATTGGTTCTTTTTTACCTCTGTGTTAAGGGTCTCACTGATGTCTTCCATCAGCCGGGGGTACTGGCGGGCCCGGGGAGCGCCGTAAAGCCTCCCGAGGCCGGGAGCATCCCCAGCGCCCGCAACCCGGAGAGTCGCCGAGCGCTCCAGCCGGGGCCCCGCCGGCAGGCCAGGGCGCTTTGTCCCCGGCGGGCCTGGGGATGCTGCCGCGCGCGGGTTGGATGCCGAGGTCCGCCTGCCGGGGAAGTGCTGGCGGCCGCCACCAGCCGGCTCGGCGCCCGGGGCTGCGGGCACCGCGTGCGCGGGGAGGAAGTTCCCACAGTTGCAAAGAGGGAGAAAAAAAAAAAAATGTAAAGTGTTGGTGAGGATGTGGAACAAAGGAAGCTTTCATATGGTGCTGGTGGATATGAAGATTGCTATAGACACTTTGGAAAGCTGCTTAGCATCATCTGCTAAAGATAAAAGAACATGCACTTTATGGCCCAGGACCTCCATCTCTAGGCACAAACCAACGGAAATGTGTGTGTGCATTTAACCAAAAGATTTGCAGAAAAATATTCATAGCAGCATATAGCCCCCACATGGAAGCAATACAAATACTGTCTGTGATAAATTTGAAAAAAATATCATGGTATGTTCACTCAATGGATGCTATGTGGGAATAAGAAAAAAAAAAAAAAAAAGAACTCCAGCAGCATGGGTATATCTTGTAAAAATGATATTGAACCAAGAAGCCAGGTACAAAAGAGTGTGTATTCTGTGAGCCCATTTATAGTAGGTTCCAAAATAGAAGTGGGGCACCCGGCTGGCTCAGTTGGTAGAGCATGTGACTCTTGATCTTGGGGTCATGTGTTCCAGCCCCATATTGGGGGTGGAGCCTACTTTAAATAAAAAAAAAAAAAAAAAAAAGATTGTTCTCAAATCCAGTGTGTATCCTTGTGATCATGGCTTTAAATACTCCATCAAGCGTGTTACTTATATGTTTCATTTAGATCTCTGGCTATGGCCTTGTCCTGTTCATTTGGGACAAATTCCTCTGTCTTCTCTTTTTGTCTATGTCTCTGTGCCTGTTTCTCTGTGTTTAGAAAGTCAGCTACAGGGATCCCTGGGTGGCGCAGCGGTTTAGCGCCTGCCTTTGGCCCAGGGCGCGATCCTGGAGACCCAGGATTGAATCCCATGTCGGGCTCCCGGTGCATGGAGCCTGCTTCTCCCTCTGCCTGTGTCTCTGCCTCTCTCTCTCTCTCTCTCTCTCTCTCTCTATCATAAATAATAAAATAAAAAATTAAAAAAAAAAAATAAAAAAAATAAAAAAGAAAGTCAGCTACATCTCCTGTTCTTGACGGCAATGGCCTTATGAAGATGTCCTATTGTACCCTGCTGTGGAGTGTCCCCTGTTCCACAGTGCCTGGCACTTCCAGTAGTGTCTCCAATGTATGCTACATGTGCTCTGCTGTTTTGTCCTGGTCATTTATCCTTTAGGACTCTTTGCTTGTTGTGGGCAGTGTTTGGTCCCTGGCCTGAATGTAGCATGTTTTAATCAGGTGTACTCTAGTCTGCTTGTGAAATGAGACCTATTGCCACCACCACTGAAACTGAGGGTCCATAAAGTTCTCAGGTCATGAGACAGGGTTTTGGTGGGGGTTTGGGCTGTTCTTCTCAGAGAGAGGATCACTGCACTGGGACTGAGGCAAGCTGGCTGGGAAGGGCAGTTCCACCAAAGCGGGAGGGTAAGGGGGGTAAGGGAGGCTTGGAGTAAGCAAGTTAGGTAGCAAGTGTCAGCACTAGGCTAGCTCCTATAATTGGACCTGTGCTTACGCTGAGTGATGGGGAAGGAAAACGGCACTTGCTTGTTCCTCTGCTCCTGGAGAGATCTGTGAAAACTGCCTTTCTGGGACATGCTCTAATATGAGCAAATAACCTCCCCACTGTGTGACCCATGAGCTCCTCAGATCACTATTTCCACACTATATGTCCATGAGTTGTTCGCTTGCCTTTTTTCCAAGAGCATTCCCAATGCCCTCCATGTTCTTCCCAAGGCAAGCCCAATGACCTTTCGAATTCTAGGCTTTTAGGACCACTAGTTGGTAGAACTCAAAAAATTTGGTCCTTCTCACTTTCCAATCCAATTACTATGGGGATTTATTTTCCCTGTGCACTCCCCTGTGAACTAGTCTGTCTCTAACCCTTCTCTGTGACTGTGGGTCCCTCCCCTCCCCTTTCCAGTGGCCACAATCCATCTCTCTCCCAAATTGCATCTCCACACTTCTTATCTTCTTAATGTGGAGTCTCCTGTACCTTTAACTGTGGAGGCTTTTTTCTGCCAGTCTTCAAGTCAATTTCTGGGGCATTTAGGATGATTTGATAGGTAGCTACTTGTATTTGTGGGATGAGATGAGCAGTCCTCCTACTCTGCTGCCATCAACCCCACCTCTCCCCAAATGTACACTTTTTCAACAAACTTTCTCCTGAGGGCCCTAAACTGAGAGATTAAAAAAAAAAAATGAGGGATGGGGCATTCCTAGGCTTATGGATTACTCAGTGATTCTTCCTGAAGCCCAGTATTGTAGGCCATAAGAATATGATCCCAAATCTTATTTTCCAGTCTATGCATCAGAGAACCAGGAGGGTCCACTTGCTCACTGGCACATCCCATACTTTCCCCTCTCCATACTCTGGCTATAGCTTTTGTCTGATGGACAACATGACCCCACCACTTGAGTACCTACATATCTGTTAGAATCCAACATATTTCATGAAGTATTTTCCTAGTGGCATCCAACCCATCCCTCTTACCCAATCCCCAAACACCATGGCAGAATCTCTCTCATAGTACTTGTACTCTTCTTCAGGGCATGAGTGATTTAATAATGATGGCTATACATATGGGAACTTGTTTCCTTGCTAACCCCTCAGGTACCTTTTCTGTCCTCATGCATCTCTGTCTACCCAGCAGTATTGAGCCAGGGCCCTGGTCACATTATCCCTTAAGATTTCTTTGTAATTGGCAGCACCTTCAGAGAATTAATTGGCCATTTTCTTAAAGACTGATATAACTCTTATATATAGCTCCACAGTAAACATTTTTCCCAGATAAGACTTCCATTAAGATATGAGCAGTGCTTATTGACACCCATAGCCCCAAGAAGGCTAATATTCAAGAACAGTATTCACTAATATGGAGGAAATTAAGCATGAATGTTTACTTGAGGGCTATTTATTGAGTGCATAAAAGTATCTTTATTAACCAATTTTATTTCTTAATAAAGCACTACAACTGTGACCTTTTTTTTTTAACTTTAAATCCTAAACTCTATTTGTTGTGTATCACTAACTGTTAACCAACATATTTCTCATGAAAATTATTTTGTCCACTTTAAGCAACTATAAACCTCACCATCATGAGGTAATGGTAGTTTCACACTGGAGGTGGCAAGAAGAAGGGTGGAGGTGTACTATATGGAAAAAGAAGGTAAGTATCCAGCAATGCCTGCTGCACTCATTACAGAGGATCAAGGCCCAAAGCGTGTGTAAGGGGGAATGGTGGGGGTGGAGAGGACAACAAAAGAAGAGACAAAGTAATCTAAACACCTGCAGAGTCAGGAAACTGTAATTGCCAGTGTTATCCTGAAAGATTCTGGCATAAGACAGTAGTCACAGGCAAAGGACAAAACTGCAGAGGCATATCTCAATACATATTCAGAGAACTGCAGGCATCAGAATACTCTAAGATGCTTGCTACGAAATGCAGATATAGAGAGTGGAAGCCAACTTCTACATTTTTTATAGGTACTCCAGGTTTCTTCTGTACATGAAAGTGAAAGAACTACTGGATTAGGTTTATCATCTTTTTACAGGAAAGGAATACTAACTGCCTAAGACATATAAGTAATTATACTGTGTAGATCCCTTTAAAATATATTTTTAATAAATGCCATTAAACCAAATAGCCGATTTATGATTTATCTTCCAGGCATTCTCTGTATTAGGTGCTCAATAAAAAAAAAAAAAATGAAAGGATATTGTGCAGACAATTCTGTAAACACTGAAAGAATGGGGCAGAAGTTATTTTGAGGATGTGAAAATTCAACACACATATCCCCAAAAACCTACCTCTGGCTGCCTTGGAGTACTTCCCCTTAGTAGCTGTATCTGGCCTGTAGGAGATCCCAAGAACTGCTGACTCTGAATAATTTTACTTCTGTGAGGAGTTTTGGGAGACACAGATACTTTAGCAAAGCACCAAGGAAAATGTCTTTCTCCTCTGACAAACTGAAACCAATTAAGTCAAAAGCATCACATTGATCCAATTATACCAGGAAGAGTTAAAATGAGACTAATATGCCAAAAACCCTCAGGACTCATTAAGAGTGAGTAACATTCTTCAGGGGCCAGTAAAATTAATGACATTTCAGAAATGGGACTCATATGAGCCATAAAAGAAAGAAGTGGCAGAGGGTTGTGAAATCAAGTCTATTTTAATCCTTAAAAACTAAAGAAAACATCTGAAAGAAAATCTCTACAACTTATTCACAATAGTAAAGACGGACTTCTTATATATTTTTTGGCATCCACAAAATACCCTTCCTTCTTACATACCTTAAATTTGGGTTGCAAATCTGAGATATCAGCTGGTTAATTTTGAAACAGGTAACTCCTGGGCTTCAGTTTCTTTCCCCATAAAATGGAGCTGCTACGAAGAATCAACTAAATAGAAGGGATAAATTTCTGGACCAATGACTGGGGCAGAGTAGCCAAAGTAGCCACTTAACTAAAGGAACAGCCTCTATATCTCAATTTCCATCTTATTCTATAGCTTATGTACACTATCTCCTTACTGAACTGTTGTAGGGGGTGAGAGGGGGAGTCAAACAGGATAATATGTACACTTTTTTGTGAAAAGTAAAGCAGTACACTCAAATGTTAGCTGTTATTAACTTGGAAATGGAAGAATAAACACAATTAAAAGAGATCTGACACTCAGGATATGTAAGTAAATAGTAAAAGGGCATTTAGTTTCTTTAAATGAGTTCAAGTCTCTTTCATCCCTTCAATATTTATTGAACAAAAGGCAAGGGCCATGCATTTGTCTTCAATGACCTACAAGGGATATTAGACATAAGCAAATACAAGAGAGAAAAGTCTAAGCACTGTAATTAAGGTAAAGATAACTAGGGATTTCACAGTAGAGAGAGATTACTTCAAGCTTAGGGTAAGCAGATAAATCTTCACAAAAATGAAGCAATTGAAATGGCCTTGAAGTATATAGAATTTGGATAAAGAACATATTTTAGGTAACAGCACAAGGCAAAGTAGAGATAAAGCAGCACAGGTGTGGGGTATAAGGTAACTCACTTCTGCTAAAGCACAGGGTATAGGTAGCGCTGGGCCAACAATCTGGAAAATGGGCTAGAAACAAGCTCTGGAGGGCCCTGAATACGTGTCTCAGGAAACAGAGACTTAAAGAATGCTGGCAGTTAAGCTTCCTTGCTCAAAATCCTTTCACAAAGGAATTTCAGAGTTTCATATTCTCAGAGTAATCTGACAGATTTTAAGTAGGCCAAGGGTAATCATCAAACTCCAAAGTGGTTAAAGGTGAATTTTTGGAAAGAAATGGGTAGGCAACAATGCAACAATCAAAGTAACTAATCACGGGGGAAGTGAAAGAGGCACCAACAACACAGCAAAAGACCCAAGCGTTTGCCTGCCACAAAGAGATAATATCCTTAATGAAAAACAGAACATGGGGGATGCCTGGGTGGCTCAGTGGTTGAGCATCTGCCTTTGGCTCAGGGTGTGACCCTGGAGTTCTGGGATTGAGTCCCACATCGGGCTCCCTGCATAGAGCCTGCTTCTTCCTCTGCCTGTGTCTCTGCCTCTCTCTCTCTGTCTCTCATGAATAAATAAAAAATGAATGAATGAATGAATGAATGAATGAAAGAAAGAAAGAAAAGAAAAGAGAAAGAAAAGAAAAGAAAAGAAAGAAAAGAAAAGAAGAAAAGAAAAGAAAAGAAAAGAAAAGAAAAGAAAAGAAAAGAAAAGAAAAGAAAAGAAAAACAAAACATGGGTAAGTGAGGTAGGAATGGTATTCCAAGATCCTGAAGTAATGCTCAGGATGATCACAGAAGTACTGACTACAATCTTTGGGAAACTACAGGGAACTAGGACACTCAAATCCACATTATGAAAGGAGTGATGAAAAGTTTAGCCAATCAGCCAGCCTGGACTATCTCTGCTTTTTCTGGGCACAGGAGATATAGCACAAACAAGACAAACAAAAGTGTCTGCTCACGAGGGGCTTACCTTCTAGTATAGGTAAGACAACTAAATCGATAAAGACCTTAAAGACAAAGAATAGGGCCAAGGGCAGAATTCTGTGACCTTCTAATATTTAGAGGCCTGATAAAGGAGGCTGAGAAATAGCCAGAGAATTGGAAGAAAACCAGGTAAGTATGGTGTTATGAGGAGAAAAGAAGATCATGTTTCAAGGATGGAGGGATTAGATAAAATGAGGATGTGGAACTGACAGCTCAGGCCCAGAGAAGACCTTAATGGAAACTGTGCTGACAGCCTGGTGTGAGTGTGCTAAAGATGCAGTTATGAGGTGAGGATATAGAGACAGTAAGTATTGCAACTCTTTCCAAGAATGTGAGGGTATGGGTGCCAAGATGAGGTAGTTTTTCAAGATGGGAAGAGCGGTCCTGTGCTATTGAAAAGTCAAGTAAAATGAGAACAAAGACTGATATTGGGTTTGGGTAAGGTACAGGCCAATAACTCCAGCAGTTTCAATGGAGTAGTCAGACAAAATAACAATCAGAATGTCTTGAGAGGGACAGCCTGGGTGGCTCAGTGGTTTAGCGCCGCCTTCAGCCCAGGACCTGTCCTGAAGACCCAGGATCGAGTCCCATGTTGGGCTCTCTGCCTGGGGCCTGCTTCCCCCTCTGCCTGTGTCTTTGCTCCTCTCTCTCTCTGTGTCTCTCATGAATAAATAAATAATCTTTAAAAGAAAAAAAATGCCTAGTGAGGGCCAGGAAGCCCCCAGAGAGGATGGATGGCCACCTCAAAAGCAAGCTTCTTGCTTTGGGGGTAAAGGTGATAGATCTCATATTCTAATTAATGTCAGCTGTCATCAGACAGAAGAAAATGTGTTCTTCTATCACCATCACCCTAGAGTCTGGGTAAAAATGATGAGGGGTGTTCTTAAGTATAAAGCCTAAAGAGTTTATTTTCTTCTAGTGGTAATGGTAAAAAATTCTGCCCTGACTTTACCAAAAAACTAGTCACCCAATATAGTTCCCATCAATTATATAAATAATAATTAAGAAAAATGAACACCCATATATTTATTTGCATGTACCAATAATACTGGCATGTTATGAATACAAAATTGAGCAACAATTAAGAGGCAACAATACAATTGAAAATGACCAGATCATCTAAAAAGGGTTTACAATGCTAAATTACAAATTCTAAATCCCTATAATATAGTCTCTCAGGTAAGTCGCAACATTAGGAGCACCTTCTAATAATTTGCGAACTACTGAACATACCCCAATTGTTTTACAGTTCTAAACATCCATTTCTTTAATCTGCGTCTGTGACAAAGAATGTTTGGAGGCATTTGATTTGTTTTTCCCAGCATGTGTTCTAGCACCAGATCTATTCACCCCTACAGTGCAGAATGAGACATAAAGGAGGGGTTTAAGTTAATACTGGAAAGATCCTGTGGCTTCTCCCTGAGGGGTAAATAATCAGCTTCCTATTGTAAATGTTGTTATGAAGCACTCATGAAATAACTTTGGTTATGCAAAAATTGACCATGGCTACAAAATCTTACCAAAGCAAAAACTCAAAGCAAACATTCAAAGAATAAGATTCCACCTTTCATCTAGTATTTCCCTCTCCTTCATTTTTATTTTGATATCTCTGTTGATTTTCTCTCTACATCTCCTTCTCTAATACCATCTCATACTTGTTCAGTTTTATAAACCCCTTATATTTGTTCATTTAATTCCATACCAACACATTTTACTTTTGATTTTCTCTCTACATCTCCTTCTCTAATACCATCTCATACTTGTTCAGTTTTATAAACCCCTTATATTTGTTCATTTAATTCCATACCAACACATTTTACAGACATTCACATATAAGCAATGGGAAAATTGAAGCTGAAAGACATGATTGGAACTATCTATCAAATTCTGACAAGGCCAGTTTTATTTTGTCTCTACCACCACAGACACCTCTCCCAGCTGAAGCCTACAGCTTTGAGAAATATTTTCTTGTAAAACCCAATGTCTAATACCCACCTGCACTGGGTAATTTGCTCACAAGGATGAGAAACCTGGTTTATCAACAAATCACCATCAAGGAAAAGGACTTTATTTTTACTGTCATCAGCTGGTCACAAGGTCATTTGTAAAAGCAAAATGAAGACATGCTACCCATACAGTTGTCTCTAACCACAAGATTTTATCATTCACAATGGCTGGTCTTAAAAACTGCTCACAGTTATCCAGAGAAGGGAAATTCAGGGTCCATTAAGGATCCATCTGCAAAGTTCCACTTCAGTGACTGGTAATCCCAATACCCCAGGCTGACTGCAGCTCAACTTAAAAACAGCACCTTTCCACATCCTAACACCCTTTTATCAAATATAAACTTTAAGTTTATCAATAAGTAGTACTATATCATTTCAACTACCACAAAATCAAAAACAAAAACAAAACCTGACTTTAAACTTGAACAGCAACTAAAGAAATCTCAAATCTCAAATGAGATCTGATTCTCAGTAAAAAACAAATAATTTGCATGATAATTGGGGAGAATAAGAAGATAAGCAATTGGGAGATAAGGAACTACAATGACCCACTGTAAAAATTTATTTTAAAACATGTTTTATAATAGCAATTTTCCCAACAGTGAAGGAACCCATGATAAATCACCATTTCACTATACCAGGTCAAGAGAGTTCTAGAATAGGAGCTTATCCTAGGTAAAAGAAAACAAGTAAGCCTAATTATTAAAGTTTGTATCTCTTTTATTTGATCCACATATTTTTCTATGGTAACCACATCCTACAGTACTATTCATATCACAATTTTATTCCATCAGAAGCCCTTCTATGGCTATCATATGAGAAGTGCCACCAACAGAGACAGCCCTGCAGTGTTGACATATGATCATAATAAGTCCCAGAGAAGCACAACTTGGGCATCCAGGGAAGAATTTAAAGAAGAAACAATGAATGGTCTGTCATCAAGAACTTATACTTCACAAGCTTCAAAATGGAATACTGAACCCTCAAGAAAAGGTTTAGAAAGTTAAATAGTAAAAAGAATACAGGTTTCCTTGCATGCTCATTGTCATATCCCTGGTTCATTTCAGAACTTCAAAAGTAGGATGCCTAAGACTCACTAACACAAAACATCAACTTTCCCACTTGGGTACCGAAATATGTTTTTAAAGAGAAATAACTAAGACCAGACACATTAGTATGAGCTGAAGGCCTTACCCTGATTAACAAAATTCTCTACCACCCATAACCTTTAATTAAAAAAATAGATACAGTATACAACCTATCTTGTGTCTGTTAATGGCAAAGCAGAATCCAGAGACCAAAAGAAAGAATAGTTCTTAGGAAAAATATTTTTAGTTTTTATGTTTAATAAAAACCCCTCTCACAAAATCCACAAGAGTTTTCTGGGTCAACACAGTATGAGTTGGCCCCAGCAGAAAACAGGTAAAATGTTAAACATTGGAATAATTTGAGAAGGACTGAATTAAGGGACAGAACAGGTGTAGGCAGGGCATAGAAAAACAGAAGAGACAGAGTAGGACCTGGGGCTAGATAACAGCAGAATTTTCACTAAAGCTAGGTCTCCAATGCCTTGAGAAGGGAACAATTACCAGAATCCAAAGGAGACTACCTGGAGGGATGGTCTGAAGCAACTGCTCTCACAGGGTCCTCATTCTCATTCCATTCTCATCCCAGCCCTACCCTCACGCCTGCTCCTTGGTACAGAAGCATGGGGCTTACCATTCAAGAAGCAGAGAAGTAGTAGAGGAGTCAGAGAGGTAAGGACTACTTGTGTCTGGAGACACAGTATATTGGCTAAAGAGTGATCATGTAGCATTTGTGTACCTGGTAACATCTTTAAATATGAATATAAGTGAAATGGAAGTCACGGAAAAGGGATTTTAAGCAGAGAAGTGTACAACCTGAACAAAGGTTTTTAAAGGCATCCCTCTGGCCTCTAAATTAAGAATTGACAGGAGCAGGGAGACTTTGAGAATCACTGGGATAATTCAGGCCAATGATAATAGTGTTGGACCAGAGTAGTAATGATTAGAGTGGTCAGAAGTGGTCACTTTTAGATAGATTTGGAAGGTAGAGAATTATGGAGATAATGGATATGTACCAAAGAGAAAGAAATACTATTCAATAAAGACTCCAGAGTTTTGGGTCTGAGCAACAGAGGAACAGAGTTGTGATTAAATAAGATATAGAAACCAGTAAGAGCAGTTACTGGATTTGTTTAAGTCTGTGAAGCCTATTAGACACTCAAATAGAGTAATCAGCTTGGATTACTTGGCAGGAGTTTGTGGGTTCATAGGAAAAGCCCAGGCTACTGGTATAAATTTAGTAGTGAGCAGAAATCAGCATATGGATGATATTTAAAATTGCAAGACTGAATTCAATCATAAGGGAGCAAGTAAAGACAGAAGAGAGAAACCTAAGGACTAAACCCTAGAGTTCTTTAATGTTATGATGTTTGAGAGAGAGAGGAAATCAACAAAAGACACTGAGAAGAAAAAACTGAGTAATGTGAAGGAAAATTAGAAATGTACAGTGTCCTCAGAAACCAGGGGAAAAAAATACTTCAAGGAAAACAAAACATAATTGTATCAAATGCTGCTAATAGGTTAGGTGATGTGCGAATTAAAGAATAACACAATTTAGGGCAGCCTGTGTGGCTCAGTGGTTTAGCGCCTGCCTTTGGCCCAGGGCCTGATCCTGGAGGTCCGGGATCGAGTCCTGCATCAGGCTCCCTGCATGGAGCCTGCTTCTCAATCTGCTTGTGTCTGCCTCTTCCTCTCTCTCTCTTTCTCAATGTATCTCTTGTGAATAAATAAAATTTAAAAAACAAAAGGGAAGCAAAGAATAGGGGTAATAAGTATAATGAGAAAAGGGATTACAAGAGTCTTACAGATAGGAGAAATAACAGTTACTAGGATAATAAGAATGATTTTTGGGAGGAATGAGCTGAAGAGACAAGGGGTGGATGTCACAGGATGAGATGCCTGAAACTGGGAATACAAGACAGGGAATATAGTAAGACTACAAGAATGACTAACCAAGGTAGGATGGCGACAAGATCACTGGAAGAGAGGAAGTCAAGGCAGGAGCTTTCCAGCAATGACTTCACACCTTTCTGAACAGCTTTCCCATAGTCCTCCACTTCACTCCTAATCTCTCACATCTCTAAGTCACTTCAACCAATGAAAATAACTCGTTTTACCGTGAATGATTTAACCATCTTGCATTAAACAAATAAAAACTTGATGCCCTAACTAATCTCTCCAATGGATGATATATGAATACTCCAATTATATCATATCCCAAAAATCAGAGAAAAAATAAATGGAACTGGGATGTTACCACTGTAATCCACAATCATTTGGCCACCCACCAAGCATAGGAAAACACACGGCTTTAAAGTCCTTTGGCCAGGGATCCCTGGGTGGCGCAGCGGTTTGGGGCCTGCCTTTGGCCCAGGGCGCGATCCTGGAGACCCGGGATCGAATCCCACGTCAGGCTCCCGGTGCATGGAGCCTGCTTCTCCCTCTGCCTGTATCTCTGCCTCTCTCTCTCTCTGTGTGACTATCATAAATAAATAAAAAATTAAAAAAAAAAAATAAAGTCCTTTGACCAAAACCGAAAATATTCAAAGATGATCAAAGTTTGTTAAAAATGCAGATTTTAGTTATTTTAATTAAAGAATAGTCAGCAAACAATATTACCTTAGTTTTAGATATACAATACAGTGATTTGACAACTCTATATACTACAATATGCTAGCCACAAATGTAACTGCCATCTGTTACCATACAATGCCATGACAATACCATTGACTATATTCCCTATGTTGTTCCTTTCATCCCTGTGACTTACTCATTTCATAACTGAAAGCCTGTATCTCCCATCCATTTTGTCCATCCCTCTATCTTCCTCCCATCTGGCAACCAATACAGTCTGTTCTCTGTATTTATGGGCCTGTTTCTAAATACAGCCTTATTTTAAAAACAGTCTTCTTAATAGGCATGTAATATTCAATGCTTAAAATAAAGTGAACCATCCTGCTAAAAGCTCTTCATGGGCCAGATCTGGTTTTATTCATGTTTTATTCCCATATATAAATTACCTTACATGTAACTGGAACTTAGTACTTATTTGCTGAATAAATGTCAAAACGTTATTTGGCCAAAAGAACTAGCGAAAAAAGAAAAACTCTCTTTTAAAATTGTAAACATACCTATTGTTGTATTTTTACCGTTGTGTTTCATAAAGGGTTCATATTGAAACTTTTCTCAAAAATGGTCAATGGCTCCCCATCACACAGAATAAAAAGGTCTAAATTCTCTATATAATATTCAAAGTATTTCATAGCCTGGCTATTCCTACCATTCTAAAAGTACTTATATCTCAAACCACAGAGAGAGAACTGTCAAAAACATCCTACCATGACTTTACTCAAGCTGCTGATTACCTCTTTCAGACACATACATCTGACCTAACACTACTTGAAAAATCTCATCCAATCTCCACCAGCTCAAATATTAGCTCTCTCGTGAAACATTCCAGATCCCTGCCATGTTGGAATTAAACTCGCCCCATCCAGCATTCCCTGTATTACCTTGTGCCTTTGTTATAGCATTAATCAGTGATAAGCAGCCCAGCCTGTTACATATTCGAATGCTAAAAAGCTATCTTTGTGGTTTCTCACACCCAGCATAGATCCTGTCACTATCATAAGCTCTATTAACCAACAGCTTAGAATGGAGGCTGAACATGTTTGGCCCTTTCCTTGTTCTTCAAGAGCTATACCTTGAATGCAATGTATAACTACCAAGATTAAAGCTAAAATAAGGTCCAAGGAAGATGTGTAACTTGCTGCACCATTCAAGGAAAGAAAATAATCAAGAGGTCTCTTTATTCTTGAGACAAATGGATTTTTCCCATATATTGTTGTTTTCTTGAGAGTCAAAAACAATGCAGGATGCCTGAGTGGCTCAGATGGTTAAGCATCTGACTCTTGGTTTCAGCTCAGGTCATGATCTCATGGGTCCTGGGACTGAACCCCTGTTGAGGCTCTGAGCTCAGCAGGGAACCTGCTTAAAGATTCTCTCCCTTCACCCCTCCCTCCATTCACACATGTGGGTTCTTGCACTTTCTCTCTCTCTCTCTCTCTCTCTCTCTCTCTCTCTCTCCCTAAAACAAATAAATAAATCTTTAAAAGAGTTAAAAACAATCAAATCTTGGCAATGAAACAGCATAAAAAAATGGCAAGTACAATGAGGACAATGGCTTCTTAATGACCAGAATATAACAATCATTTTCTATCTCTTTTGAATTGAAAGGGAATTTAATCCCCAACCTCAAAGTGGCAAGCATCTCCAATTCTTCATAATGGCCATAGCTAAAAGAATACACAGAACATGACTGCTTCAAAGGAAGGTCAATTTCTTTTGTTTCCTACCCCTTTTACCATGCAATCCCCTAACCCCCTAACAAAGATGCAAAGACCCTAACACATGCTCCATAGGTGGATGAAAGAACGCCTCTTTTGTAAAATCTAAACAGCAGGAATAGATAATGTGCTTCTTGCCAGAAGAAAAAAATAAGAAATGATGTACTCTAGAAAATTAATAAGATGATGTATCTTAAAAACAATAAAAAAAGTTTATAACTTCCCTAAACTAAAAAGCACTTCATAAAAAAAATCCTACCATTCTAGATGATTTCAGAAAGTTAAATTAATTCCAGAATTTCATATTTGTGGTCTATGCTCATAAATAAAAATCTTTACAACACAGAAAAATAAGTTAAGCAGCAAACTCAAAAAGACACAAAAAGAAGCCTGAATAATTTTGTTTCTTAATGTTAAAGGGCAGTCAAAAATTAGTCCAATACCTCTGCATTCCTCATTATAAACAGTAATTTTATTAAAAGTAGGTGGCACACCATAAAGGTATTATTACAGGGGGCCAGGAAACAACACACTCTTTTCTTACTTTCTTAGACAAACCTATTTAGAATAGGAAAATAAGTGTCATAAACAAAGATCAGAACTGGGCTTTGAATTGCAAATAAAGACGATGTAACAAAATTCAAATGGAAAAGGAGAAAATGTTTTCATTCCTAAAAAAGTTCTTTGCATCTCAACCTTTAATTTATTACCTGTATACAAGTATTACGCTATCTTTTTTCTCTACATTTAACAAATAGTATGTCTCAATTAAAATTGCACAAAATTGATATCAGCAGGCCTCAAGGGATGTCAAATACAGCTGTTTGTTTTTTAATAGTAACTGCATGAATTTTCAATTCTGCTTCTATATGTTATCATAATACAGTAAATGTTGCCCAATTTTTCCCAAGTGTTAGCTTCACTGATAAGAAGGAAGGAAAGGGAGAAAAGAAGAAAGGATGGCAGGCAGACAGACAAGCAGGCACCAAGACAGGTTATGAGAGCACCAATGGAGCTGAGATAGCTCCCCTAAAAGGAGCCTCTGCCTAGCCATGAGGGAAGGTGAGCTCCAATGATCATATATGGAAGAGGAGGTGCCAAATAACTTTACCTACTTCTCATCAACCCCACTGGAAGGCATTTTGAATATGATCATATATACTCATCCCCAGCTAGAACAAAGCATGGACTAAAAAAGAATATACTTCATAAAAATCCATTTTGCAAACATGAGCCTAAGACAGTGCATTAGATTCCATAAACGTTACATTCCATTACAAAAAATGTGTGTGTTTCACTATATGCTTGAAGCATACCTAAACAGTTGGAGTTTTTTTAAAGTTTAAACCAATTTGCTTGCATTTAAATTTTAATACTAGGGAAACATTTTCATGTAAGAATTTTTATTTTTTCAATTCATATCCCTTGCGGCACCTAACTTTAAAAGAATACAATCAAATCGTATTACCTACTACGAAATCTGAACATTTACTTTTCCTAGTATGAGTGCTGATGTCTTGTTTATTTGAAAACACAGAAGTAGGGCGCCTGGATGGCCTGATGGGTTGAACATCCAACTCGATTTTGGTTCACGTCATGATCTCATGGTAATGAAATTGAGCCCCAAGTGGGGCTCAGCACAGGATCCACCGGAGATTCTCAATCTCCCTCTCCCCCTGCCCCTCCCTCTGTTTATGGGGCCCACTCTCTAGAAAGGAGAAAGGAAGGCAGGTAGGGGAGATCTTTAAAACAATAAAACAACAGAGAAATGAAATTGTCAGTTACTAAACTAAACTACTTCTATATCTCAAGTATTTCAATCTTCACATTCCATTTCTTTTCAGAAGAAGGACTGAAATAGCCAGTATTGTGTTTGGTTTTTACGGTTTTGTTAAATTTCTCAATATACTGAAAATATCCACTAGTTTGCAACAAATAGAAAAGTTATCCAATGAAAAAACTCCAAGAACAGAACTTCATAATTCTTAAAACATTAGTAGTAGAAATGTTGGTAAGAAAATGTATTCTTGGGGTGCCTGAGCGGCTCAGTGGTTGAGCATCTGCCTTTGGCTCAGATCGTGATCCCGAGGTCCTGGTTTCGAGTCCCACATTGGGCTCCCTGTGGGGAACCTACTTCTTCCTCTGCCTGTGTCTCTGCCTCTCTCTCTCTGTCTCTCATGAATAAATAAAATCTTGAAGAAAAAAAAAAGAAAATGTATTCTTTTCTTCTTATTTCTAAATCAAATCAGTACAAAAAGAAAGGTAAATATCCCACTGCATCTCACAGGGAACACACCCACATACCTCTGAGGGTTGCTAGCAGTTTGGAACGTACTATATGTTATCCTGGTTAGAATCCAGTTAATGGGGAAAGAAACACCTCCTCCCCTAAGCAGAAATGTCTTTGGACTACTGCAAACAAAAATTAGTTAACACACAAAGCTGTCAATATATACACTCAGTGTCTCAGTATACACCACTGGTAAAGGTATGCCCAAACATAATATCCTTCAGATAAAAAAGGGAACAATGGGCAGGCCTGGTGGCTCAGTGGCTGAGCGTCTCCCTTCAGCTCAGGGTGTGATCCTGGAGTCTCAAAATCAAGTCCCACATCGAGCTCCCTGCATTGGAGCCTGCTTTTCCCTCTGCCTGAGTCTCTGCCTCTCTCTATGTGTGTCTCTCATGAATAAAATAAATATTTTTTAAAAAGAGAGAGAGAGAGAGACCTATGTTGTACACAAGTTTTCTGCACCTTCAACCTACTCCATTCACATACATTAAACTGCATTTCTATTCTGATGTGCTGTGCTTGGCCAAGGTATCTGTTTTCCTTCTGCAGTGAACTCCAGGACTATGTGGGCTCCCATAACTCTGCCTCAGAAAACAGCAGCTCACAGGACATTGTGAGGAATGCAAGTACTACTTGTTTGCATGTAATCTGCAGAATAACCCCGAAAGACAAATAGGCCTATTAACCTGCACATGAGGGATCAAGAATGCTGACTGCCATAGCTGAGCCCTGCAGTACAGTGTTCATCAAACAGGGAAGGAGCAGCACAATTCCCAGAAAAGGGCTATAAAGAAATGAGGGATGGAAGGAAGGGAAGAGTTGTGGTGGAGCAGGAGGAGGAATAAGGCTGGCAGGTCACAGGAAAGCATTGTGCCGGCACTTCCCTACTCTGCCTGTGCCTTAAGAAAACCTATTCCTAAAGGTCACCTTTCACCTGCCCATTCTGCCCCAACTTCCTGGAGAAACCCATGAAAAAAGAAGGATTGGCCAGCAAGGAATTTCAGAACCAGGTTTCCACCTTACTCATTCACAGACTTTTAAACTAGGAACCTGACCCAAAGCTTCAGACAAAAGCTGGGGAGAGGCGCTGAAGAAGAGTTAGTTATATCAACCTAAGAGCTCAGAGATGGTGAGAGGGGGTTGGGTTGAGGTTTCCTCTCTCCCAGGGGCAGTATCAGGCCCTTGCCACCTCCCTAGTTCAGCGCCTATGAGCAGGACAAGCAGCAGCCAGCTAGGACACACAGTTACCTTTCAAATATCGCAAAAAAAAGCTCCACAACAACAAAAAATTTAATTAAGATTCCAGATACAAGAAATTATTTTAGAGATCCAGATTTGTCAAATCCCTGCTTTTGCTTGAAATATGAATATTTGTATACAATTGCTAACATTATTAAACATGCCTGATTTATCTAGCACAGGTAGGAAGTAAAATGTACCATGAGAAGGTGGGCATGAATTTCAACTGTGTGACACTATTAATTCTAACATCCCCTAATATACTTGTTTACTTTCCTAATCAGGATTTGCAATACATCAAAATCATTAACTTAACAGCTCACAGTCATCACTATAAATATTAGATACAGTTATGCACTCAGGGACTATTGATAGTTACACTTCTCTTTGAAGCTGAAGACAGGTAATTTACCCCAAAGCCTCAAATCTAGCCAATTATGTATACACTGATCTGTTAAATTCTTCATCTTATTTTCCTAAGTTACTGCTCTTGTCTTTTTGCCTCCATTTTAAAAGCATTTCACCAGCAGATCTACACTTAATTTTAAGTAAATTCATACTTTGAAATCTATAGCTACATTAAAAATACAATGTTTTCTTTTTATAAACAAACTTTCAATTTTTTAGTTGCACAATGTAATAGTTGCTATAGAAATATAATAAAATTGCAACCCCCTCAAAATGATGTTAAAACTTAATGAATATCTTTCTATAATTTATAATATATGTGCGCTTTCTTCTTTTTTTATTTTTTTTTTAAGATTTTACTTATTTATTCATGAGAGAGACGGGCGGGGGGGGGAAGGGGGCAGAGACACAGGAAGATGGAGAAGCAGGCTCCCGCAGGAAGCCCAATGTGGGACTCAATCCCAGATCCCAGGATCATGATCTGAGTCAAAGGCAGATGCTCAACCACTGAGCCACCCAGGCATCCCTCTTTTTTTTTTCTCAAGTAGCCTCCATGTCCAGCACACAGCCCAATATAGGCCTTGTACTCACTACCCTGAGATCAAGACCTGTGCTGAGATCAAGAGTCAGACACTCGACTGAGCCAGCCAGGTGCCAAGTTATGTGTGTACTTTTAAACATAAAAAGGAAAATATTCAACTTTGTAATCTGCTTTTAATCCTTGATAGTATATGATAAACACATATCTATATCAATAATTACACAACTATATCATTTTTTATGCATATCAGCACATCATGGATGGATGTACCGTAATTTATTCAACCATCCATCAGTGTTGGACTTTTACTTACTATCATTTTTTCAGTTTCATAATCAACACTGTAAGGACTATCCAAATAAGCACATCCTGGTACAACTTTCTCTTTTTCCACAGGATATATTCCCAGATGTGAAGTGCAAGATCATAGGACACACTTATTTCCAAGGCTGATGGCCTGCACATCCTGGCAGCTGTATTAATTTGCACAGGCATTAACAACACTGGATGTTTCCATCTGTCTCCTTTGCCAGTGAGAGGTTAGAAACAACACCCACCTTTCTGCATTTCTATGAATACTAATAACATTAGATTAAGCTTATGTGATTATTAGCTGCTATATTTCTTCTATGATGAATTGCCTTTTACTCAGTTTTTCTTTTTTTTTCTTTTTTTTTTTTTGAGAGAAGAGAGCCCACATACAGGCAAGCAAGCAAGTGGAAGAGGGGCAGAGGAAAAGGGAAAGAGAGAGAATCCCAAGCAAGCCCCACCCCCCACCTCCACCCCACAGAGCCCCACATGGGGCTACTTCCTACACCCCCTGATCATGACTGAAATGGGAAGCCCAACTGACCAAGACACCCAGGCATCCCCAATTTTTCTAATTTAAATGTGGGCTGACCCTCGATTGCATCTCATATCTCTCCTCTACAAGATGGGGGTAGTAATACTACTACTCTTATAAAAGAGTTGTAAAAATTAGATGAATCTGTGTAAGTAAAGATTTATACATGACACAAAGTAAAGACTCACTGAATTTTAACTATGGTAATTATCAATGAATTAAGATTGAAAGGTTCCTGGGGTGCCTGGGTGGCACAGCTGGTTGAGCACCTGACTTTTGGTTTGCCTTAGGGTCCTGATCTCAGGGTGATGGAACTGAGCTCTGCCTCCAGCTTGTGCTCAGAGTAGAGTCTGCTTGAGATCCTCTCTCTGTCCCCTTCTATCCCTCCCCCTCATTCTCTCTCTCTCTCTCTAAAATAAATATATCTTTTTTAAAAATTGAGGGTTTTTTTAAGATTTTGTTTGTTTTAGAGAGAAAGTACATACACATGTTGGGGGAGCACTGAGGAGCGTAGGGGCAGGGAAACAAATGGGGGAAGGCAGGAGGAAAGAATCTCAGAGAGACTCCACACTCAGCAGGAAGGCCCATAAGGAGCAGATCCCACCACCCTGAGATAAGGACCTGACCCATACCAAGAGTCCAACACTTAACTGACTGAGCAACCCAGGCACCCCCAAGAGGTTCTTCATATACTCAATGGCACTGCTTCTCAAACCTGACCACTAAATAAAATACACTGAGTGGCAAAGAAACACTCGCCCCATGCATATAAAAGTAAACACTAATCACCATCTCAGGTGTGCCAAGTTTCCTTAAAATATCCAGTTTTATTTTAAATATTCTTGTAAATTTTACATTCTGCCCCAAATTATAGTAATATTTGACTAAATAGGTTTTCAATTAATTTACTTAAATAACATTTAGGAATTAATTACAACTGCAGCTTAATAAGTAGTTTAAGTAGTACAACTACAGCTAAATATTAACCCACTATCTCTCATGTAATGCAAGTGGTATTTAGTACTTATATATTTTGTTTGCAATTTCTCAAAATGCAATTCAAATCTCACAGTCTTTTCCTTCATGGTATCTACCAATGGTACCCCACTTGGAAAGTCCTCCACAACCCAAGGATCAGATAAACATTCTCCTATATTTTCTTCTAATATGTTTAACATGATATATTAGCCATGTAAAACTTTGTTGTAATGTGACAGAAATCTCAATTTATTTCCCTTTACTTGCCATCCACCTTCATCCTCTTGCTCTGTCAAACCCTAAAATACTGAAGTTTGTAAAAAGTGAGCACATATTTAGCTACCTGTTTCATTAAATGATTTACTGCTATATTAAAAATCCAAATGAAAACATACTTTTGAGTTTTAATTTTTTTAAGATTTTAAGTAATCTCTACACCTAATATGGGGCTCAAACTTAAAACCCCAATTTCAAGAGTTGCATGCTCTCCCAACTGACAGCCAGGCACCCGAGTTTTAATTTTCTTTATTTTTTCCTGGAATGATTTTTATTTTATTTCAAAGCCTTTCTTTTTATTCCAATTTATGTTTCTATTTCATCTTACATAATTTTCCTAAGGTCTTTACCTCATTTTTATTTACATGCTATTTTTAATTAAAATTATATTTAAGGTATTTTTATATAAAAAACTGAAGAGTATTCTATAATTCTGGGTACAGCATTTAATAGAAGAAATCTTTGAAATACCTGACAGTGGCAAAGCTCCATCTACATCTCTGGTGATTTTTCATAGCCATTACTGAATAGCTTGAATTTGTAAAATAAAATTTCTATCCCCATTACACATCAATGCCAGTGGATGTACTAGATCAGATAGTTATGACATGGACAGGTTAGTGAGCTGCAGGAGTAAAGAAATGTGTTGATATCTCAAGTCTTTCTGGTCTACGTTAGAGAGAGCCAGTACTGATCTTTGCAGCTCTCTGTGCCCTCTTTCCTACATGCATATGTATATCTATTCTCTTAGTCACAGCCACAGAATTAAGGACATCCCCTTCCATAAGTGCAAAGCTAGGATTGGACAAAGAGCAAACTCTTTTCCTTTGTGTGTACATACCCAGCATATTAAAGAATTATATTTTTTTACTTACAAATACATTCAAGCTTTTTGCATTTTCAAAAATGTTTCATTTCTTGCTTTATTTTACAAAGAAGGAGGTCAATTAAAAAAAAAAAGAACAAAACATGGGATATTTTAGAACAGCTGTCTCAGCATTTGAACTTATCTCCCAGTAGTACAGTTTCTGTCTCTCTTGTACAACTGACTCAATAAAAATTTATTCCAGAACTACAGTCCATTAGTGTGCTCTGGACACAGCCCAAATGAAAACCAAAGAATAAATATTTTGACCTATTTAAAGTCCATCTGAACCCAGATGATAAGAATGCATTCCCCCACTGGGTACTTCCATAGTTGTATTCTGAAGGACAGTTAATAGCATGGCTGGTGGGGATCCCTGGGTGGCGCAGCGGTTTGGCGCCTGCCTTTGGCCCAGGGCGCGATCCTGGAGACCTGGGATCGAGTCCCACATCAGGCTCCCGGTGCATGGAGCCTGCTTCTCCCTCCGCCTGTGTCTCTGCCTCTCTCTCTCTCTCTCTCTGTGACTATCATAAATAAATAAAAATTTAAAAAAAAAAAAATAGCATGGCTGGTATGTATATCAGTCGTAGCTGCCCAACAGTGATAGGACATCGGATCTGCACCAGAAGTGTCATTATGGAACAGGAGTATTGGCTTACAACTAGTTCCTGGGACACATCTGGGAAGATAAATGCTGGAATGTACTGACGTACTGCCACAGCACAATTTCAAATGATAGGGATGCCAAACTGATTTTAAAAGTTTAATAAATGTCAACACTTCAGGAGAGAGAGAAGAAACAAACTTATTACTTGACACGTAGGAGTCACTAATCCAGTAACTATAATAATTATCTTATTTAGTCCTTACAACTAATCTATAATGTAGTATTATTATACCAACTTACAGAAATCTTGCTTAAAATGATACTACCTATAATTGACCAACCCAGGATTCAAGCTCAAACTGTCTAAATTAAATGTCTATTCTTCACAAGTAAATCCTACTTAATGTCCCCAACTAAGCTCCTTACATTCTTCACCTTCCAAAAGCTTAGCAAAAGAGCAAGCCCCACAGGTCTGAGTTATCTCAGGAGAATACTCTGTCCCTAAATGTTTGGTAAAGCTCCCATTTCTAAAAAGACTACTTCCTCACCCAGGAGGCTCATGGATGTGTTCTGCCCCCACTTCCTTATAAATAAGAAGTGCCTGACATGATGGGGTCTAGGTTGGGTCCTTCCACTGAAGCCCTTTCCCAGCTATATCCCATTCAAGTCCACCTCACTGTGGAAGAAATGAGACGTGGGGGGGGGGGGGGGCGGCCCTGCACACACTGCTATTTGTCATCTTGCAAGTTTCCACCAATAAATTTTATTTTATTTTTGTGCTGTGTGTGTGTGAGCACACACTGCTCCTTTGCACAGCAGCTGCACTCTATAACATGTAAGGACCAAACCCATGAACAGCTTGCAAAAGACTTAGGCGCATTATAAATTTATTTCACAAAGAAAAGTACTTCAATTTGATGATATTTTAGGCTAAATGCACACACTTCCTACACATAAAATGAACATTTAAGAAACTAATCTAGAACGATTATAAATAGTACAAATATCTCTTACTACATTAAGTTACATTCATTTTTATCACATTCTATTCATATGAAACATATCAATTACAGATTTATAATCCATGAATATCTCCAAAGCCTCCATATGTCAAATTAGGTCAAATGCTATTAGGGAAACTCACTCTTGTCAAAAGACTTAGCAGGAAAATATTTGTGAAGAGACACTGCCCTCTGCTGGTTAATGATACACACTGTCTATGAATCTCTCATTTGACAACAAAAGTAATGAAAGACATTAATATTTAAGCACCGTGGTCCACGATACAATTTACAGAGTCTAATAGTGAGTTTTGGTTATACGGGAATGATAAACACACACATTGTACATGTCTTAGCAAGAGCTAATATACAATTTCAGGCTTTTACTACAACAAATACAGAACATTACATTCAATCTGCAAATGGTTTCAAAGCAAATTTCCATATTCATTCTTTCACCAATTTTTTATTTATTTTATTTATTTGAGAGAGACAGAGAGCGTGCATGTGCACATGCAGGAAAGAGAGGGAGAGGTAGGCTCCCTGTGAGCAGGAAGCCCAACATGGGGCTCAATCTCAGAACTCTAGGATCTTGAGGCAGACATTTAACTGACTGAGCCACACAGGCGCCCCAGCAATTTTTTAAATAATGTATATCAATGCTGTTTATTTTCATTTTAGAATCAATGATGAATATCACCCTACAGATCATTCAATAACTACAGGATAAAGTTTTAAATGCCTTAAAAGTACTATGAGCATGTACAGGCACATATTTATCACCCTCCCCTACAGTGAAATTTTGGTTACAAGTTTTGGCTATCTACTATCTTGAAGTAGATAAATTTCAGGACATCTGTACCACATACCTGTAAGATATATTTAGACCCCTTTATATAAACACTATTGAAAACTATAAAGATAATTTTATTAGATTTAAATAGCACAGAATAATACATAAAAACAGCCTTGTAAAAAGACAATTCCAACATGAGTACATAAAAGATGAGGGTCCCTGCATTATACACCTTGAATTCATTCCACTGTCTACAGGCCATCATAGTTAACCATTTGTATCTTTCCATTTGTTTTTGTATGTTTTTAAAATAGTTTTTTAAAAGGTTCACTTCACACTACACAGAATACTTATCACCTTGATTTTACTTTACAATATATTTTGAAGATCTTTGTCACATCAGTACATATAGATTTAACCATTGTTTATAACAGCTATATAGTAGGGATATTCCAAAAATCGAACTGATCCTCTACTGTTAGTAACAATACTTTCACACTAGGGAAATAAGGGGAGTGCTATTAATATCTTTGTTTAATTGGCTACAAGAACGGTTTCTAGAATTCTTGACCTTTATCATAAATCTCATATTGTCTCCCTGAAATAAAATACACATATCACACATACCAACAACTACTATGCAGTATTGTTTTTATAAAAGTATGCCAAGCTAACATCTAGACGCAACTTGATTTTAAAATTCACATGAGTCTACAACTATACACGATAACTATATAAAAATAGGTAATTCTTCAGTGACTCATAGAGAAATCATTAAAAATCAAAAGCTAAACATACCTATACAGAGGAAAAATGAACACCATATATTTGTGAAAAACATTATGTGAGTATTTATGTTTTTGACTATTTAAAAACATTCACCCTCCATTAAAGAATCATTGAAACCTCACGGAAATAGTGAGCATGTCACCCTAAGAACAACACACTTAAACCATACAGCATCCCATCGATCTTTCTTCTTTATATGACTCTTTATACCACAATTAAAATCCCCAACTGAAAATACAAATAACTCTATAAATAGCACATTTTCAAGTTCAACCTTCCTCATTTGTGTTCAGTAATCCATACAACTCTATGATTAGTTCTTCTGTGGGCTTAAACCATAAGATACAAATGGCATAAAATAGGCTAGATATTTCCTCCCTTCACTTTGTTATAAATTTACTCTGAAGGTTTATTAATGAACAGCACAATCACAAACACCCTAGCTGTCATCAGGTTCCTTCCTGTTAAATTTACTGAAGCACATGCTCTAATGTCTGCACCTCTCCACACACCTGCTTTGTAAAACCACAGACCTGCGGATTGAAACTGATTTTTAATAAGTTTTCCCTGCTTACAAACTGCCCAGTCCCAAAAGTCTATCATCCTCTGTTAAAAGTATAGTTCAGTGAACGAATGAATATTTAATCTATCGCTGGTCTTGACTTTCTGTTGAGTGCCTATTTCCCTCTGTGTCCTGTTTCCCTCTGCGCCCTGTTTCCCTTTGCGCCCTGTTTCCCTCTGTGTCCTGTTTCCCTCTGTGTCCTATTTTTCTCTGTGTCCTATGTCTATCTCCCCAAGACTGGTTTCCTCACTCTTTGGTTTTCCAGCTTTTGATTCAAGTCAAAACCATTGTGTTTCGTATGGATTTGGTTTCAAACCTATCTGGGAATGGCAGGCAAAGAAACATTTTCTCTGTCTTCGCTTCAGAGACAAACCCATGAAAGCAGAAGATCTAGAACTGCTAATTTACCCACTGAGGACCACTTTGTCCACAGACTCTACTGAGTAATTGAGACAACAAGCAGCTGGGAGCTGGACACATGACATTCACTGAAAAAAATTCCTTCCATAGTTGTGCCTTTTTGGCTTTAACCTATGGAGTTTCCATAAATAAGAAGCACCGTTTATTTACTTCAAAACTAAATAATCATAAAGTCTCAGAAAATACATTTGATTCAATCTGCTATGGTGTCCATCAGTTCCAGAAGGTAACTGAAGAAAAGAAAGGGGGGTGTGGAGGAGGGTGAGGCTCTGTTATAATGAAATCAACACAAACTACATTATATAAGTCTAATAAAACTAAACTCTTCATATGCCTACTGAAACTCTAGGTTTATAAATTTTCCCAACCTCACACTGTTTCTCTGAAAGTGCAATGAATTACACAGTCCAAATTATCTTTATAAGTAATCACATCAGTTACTCAGTACTTAGACTTCAGGTTCTCCACTGCACAAGTCAGAAAGTGGATACTTTCAGTAATCTGGATCTGCACTTCCAACTCCTTTTCTTCATTTTTGCATATGCTATCTGACTAGCAAGATCGCCAATATGATCAAAAAGTAAAGTGTAACAGGAACTGGACAAGAATCTGTGCTCAGCATTAATATTTTTCAGTCCAGCACTGAGTAGCTGCATAAATCACAGAGTGATTTAGCTTTGCCACAGACACCATTCATCTCAATAGGACTGGCAAACACATCTGTATAGTAACCGGGCAAAAATATACCATGAACTAATTGATCATAAAGAATCTATACCACAGAAATGCCTTCTAAGAAGCATTCCATTAACATTTACACTATAGTATAAACCTATGCACAAACCTAAGAACAGCAGCTTATCTAGTAAGATATCTTGATCATGCCTATTCAAACTAAACATTTTAGGGCTTAGGATTCAGCATTAATTATGAAGGTCTTGGGTATTAGCAGCACCAAAACTCAGGAAAACCTCTCCAACATTCTTTCTAATCAAATGTGAAATACTAAAGCATGAAACACATTTTCTAAAAATTATAACCATGTATCGAAATGGATGCCATTTTAGAGACATAATCTAGACATTTCAGAACTTTCAATATTCAGCATCAAGTAACTTACCACAGCCACATAGGGGGAAAATATGTAACAGAGAAAAGTTTCACACGGAGCAAGGAGGGTTTGGAATAGTGCTTTCTTAAAAATCTTTCCTTTCATCTATCCCTTCAATCCCTGCCAAGACAGCCTCCAATAATAAACAAATTAATGCTGCATTTGTTGTTCTTTAACTCAACTCTAGCATACCCCCCAAAATAGAAAAGTTTGCAGTAGACTTTTTAAATATAGATGGTATATGCTCTTTGGTTGTTTGATTTTAAGAATGACATAAAATTAAGGGGTATTTTAAGCACCATCTGCTCTCTTGCAACAATGGGCAATAATTTCCTGATTGTTATACGTCATGTGCATGTTTTAAATCAGAATCTCCTTTATGATTATTGCAGTTGGTATTTTCTTATTTTATGTAGCTCTTTTTGCCTATGTGTATATTTAGAAACCAGGCTGGGTTTATCCCCACTTAGCATCATTCCTATTTCAACTTCCCATTATCACAGAACTGTTGACAAAAGCTATTTAGTTACTTTTTCCTGTCATGTATTCCAAATTCACTGGGAGAATCCCTTATGAGGCCAAAGAAATACAATTCTAAAGAAACATTAAAATTTTTATGACCAATCTAATCCTTCAAATCTGAGAACTCAGTTAAGAATGCTGTTATTCATAAAACAATGATGGCATTAACTATCTTCCAGTATGAACTGTGGTGAAATACACTGAGATGGCCAGTGCAGGCAGGGCTCATCAACAAAGACAGGACTGGAAACGTGCAAGTGCACCAGGTCCACATAGCCATCTGCTCTGCATGGAGGGAATGAAATTGAGCAAAGAACGAAGACTTTCATTTTTGAAGTCCTGATTTGTTAACAAGATCTGTGCAATGAACTCTCATGCACTACTGTAGTTCTATGATGCCCCTCAGAAAAAAAAATCCACCACAAACCACCTGTCATACTCTACAGGGACAAGCCAGAAGATTTTCCTAATAAATGTCTATACTCTAAAAATGTTTTACTGGTATAAATGAAAGATACATTAAAAGGAAAAAATGTTAAAAGACTTTAGAAACCAATGTTTACAATATTAATCAACTTTGTGTAGATTTTTTAAAAGATATATATAGACTTATACTGATATTCTTGAAGGGATATACAAGTTATTCACAAGCTTTACTTCTAGGGAAGGGACTGGAAGGGGTGTCATTAGATACTTTTCTGTACTCTAATTGTTTTTTAATATATGGACACATTGGGGATCCCTGGGTGGCTCAGCGGTTTGGCGCCTGCCTTTGGCCCGGGGCACAATCCTGGAGTCCTGGGATCGAGTCCCACGTCAGGCTCCCTGCATGGAGCCTGCTTCTCCCTCCTCCTGTGTCTCTGCCTCTCTCTCTTTCTCTCTATGTCTATCATAAATAAATGAATAAATAATAAATGTTTTTTAAAAATATATGGACACATTAATTTTTTCTTTTATCTTTATACATTTTAACAATGAGTATTTGGGTAATAATATTAAGGGCCATAGTTATTTCCTTTCAAATGATTTTCTGTAAAATTAAAAGGATTCTAATACATGGACACACCATAATTTACTCAATGAGTCCCAGTTATCACTGGACATTTTAGTTATAATTCAATTTTTGCTGATACGATTGTACTACAACAATCATTTTTGTCAGTGAAATTTTTCCTGCATTTCTGATTATTTCCTAGGAGTGTCAGAATAGGTCAAGGGCATGAGATGTCAAGGGCTATTGATACATACTACCTACATGCTTTTTAGGATGCTTATACCAATTACACTACCACTTAACAGAAGTGCAGAGTGCCCACTCTAGCAACTACATTCTCATGAGCAATGGGAATTTTCCTTTTATCTTTACTAATATAAAAAAAGAAATTCTTCACTATTACTTTGAATAATACTGAGGTTTAAACAATTTTTTAATTTTATTTACCTGCAAAGAAACAGGTTTTGAAAATCATCAGAACAATTTGATTTATAAAAATTAATACTTACATTAATACTGACCCAGAATATACATTCCCAAAAACTGGAAATACTCTACCATGAATCACTGGAATTATTACTAGGCCTTATAAAAACATCTGTTAGGAAAATTTAGAAAGTTGCCGGAAACTACCTACTTTTGTATTGTAACTCAAATAAAAACCTGGAGTATATGAAAGCCATGTGTGGACTAGAGTCAATCTTAACAGAAATCTCTAATATCCATGATGGTTTTCTTTCCAGGGATTTACAACACATGATTTTTCAGATTCACCACAGGGCTCCAGAGCTAGAGTATGCTTTTGAAGACATAAGCAACAGCCCCTCCAAATATCTCCCCTTAGCAGTCTGTCCCACAGAAGCCCAAGTGCTGCTGCTGGGTGATGTCATTTCTTTTCATATTGCCCTCGTGTTGGCAGAAAGTAAGAGTTGAATGAATGTGAGAAATCAGTAGAAATATATAAAGCAATCCATCTGCCCAGACTGCTGTTACCATTCATCCTGCAAATACTATCCCCACAGCCACAGTTTCTCAGCACCTCAGGCCTGAACTCTGCCAACCTTCTCCAAATTAGTATCAGGGAGTTCCCTGCCTTAGAAATGACCCATGATGGATCGCTTTTTTAAATGCTGAAAGAGGCACATTGCTAAATGACTGCACCAGCTATGGCTGCCATCCTCACCACAGGTTGATGAGACAAGGGTGAAAGCCCTCCCTACAGATAGGAAAACGGAGGCTCACAGAGGCAGGTTACACAGTAGCCCAACACAGAACCAGAATTCTAACACATGTCTGTGTCACTGAGTTGGATTTTGTTTACCAGCACTTGAATTTGCCATCAAGAATGGATAAAGAAGATGTGGTTTATGTATACAATGGAATATTATTCAGCCATTAGAAATGACAAATACCCACCATTTGCTTCAATGTGGATGGAACTGGAGGGTATAATGCTGAGTGAAATGAATCAATCAGAGAAGGACAAACATGATATGGTCTCATTCATTTGGGGAATATAAATAATAGTGAAAGGGAATAGAAGGGAAGGGAGAAGAAATGGGTAGGAAATATCAGAAAGGGAGACAGAACATGAAGACTCCTAACTCTGGGAAACGAACTAGGAGTGGTGGAAGGAGAGGAGGGCGGGGGGTGTGGGTGAATGGGTGACGGGCACTGAGGGGGGCACTTGAGGGGATGAGCACAGGGTGTTATTCTGTATGTTGGCAAATTGAACAGCCATAAAAAATAAATTTATTATTAAAAAAAAGAATTTGCCATCAAAACTCTTATTAGAGAAGGAATTATAACAGAGATGGAGAAATGAACACTTATATCTCTGACGAAGTTATGATAAATAACTTTGAGACAAAGCCGGCTTTCTCTAGACTTAGATTTTAACCAGAACTGTTTCAGCTCTCTGATCTTTAAGATCAGCAGTCCCCTTATGACTGCAGGCTGCACGCGTCAATGCTGTCTCATGGCCATCTAGAGAGATGAGCTTCCAAACACTCTCAGAGGCAAGCTAGCGTTTTCCTCCATCCCCATGAACCCAACCAACCCTCCTTCCTTTAAGGCCAGCAATTGGCCAACTGAACTGACCCATCTTCACTGGAAAAAGAAACAGATAGATTTCCCTTAGACCAGTCAGACCTGGAATTCTGGAAGAAAGATGCACATATATCTACTCAGCTCTCATCACAACTTTTCAAGGCTCTTTACAAATTCAATTGCATTTACTTCTCATAACAACTATAAAGAGGCTATAATCTCCATTTTACATATGAGAAAAGGGAAATTTGAACAGGTGAGTTAAGTACTCACTCCAATCACAAAGCTAGTAAAAGGAAAAGTCAGAATTTCAATCAGTCCGACTAAACCTTGAACTTGCATCCCGTCACCACTACACAACTATGCTTCCCTTCTACAGGAGGAAAATGAAGTTCCGCATAATTACATACACAGCCTGAGATTCAAGACAAAGTATATTACTCTCCAGAGGGTCTACCAGGTCCACACCCTGCGTCATTCCCTTTAGTGTGATTCACACAGCACTCCTACCCAATCACAGAACCTAAATAACTGTTTAAGTTCTATTTCTAATTAAGTATATTGAAAGGAGAAGCAAGTTATAATTAATTTTATAAAACTAACTTTGATATTACATGTAGAACTTAACACATGCTAAATTCTTCTTCCTTAAAATGTTTTTCTAGCCTTTTCCTAAAAGCTTATAAAATAATAGCAATAATAATAAATATATGTACATATGCAATCTTCATCCCCAACCCCTCAAAATACTAGTATGTCTGATTATCCAACAGATGATTCTCCAATATTAAGATTTCATTTCTTCATATTTTTTAAGTAGGCTCCATGCCTACTGTGGAGCCCTCATTTCTTCATATTTTTAAATGACCATATAAAATAAGTTGAAATTTCCCTTAACCATTTATTCATTGCTCATACTCAAGTAGAATAAAAATAAAAATATTAAACAGAAACCAAAAGAGACAGATAAAACCATCATAAATGCTACACCCAAGAAGCAACAAGGCATACAAGTATTGATACTGTCCTCACTTAAAGGCAGCATATGAAAAAATGCAAATTGATCAATACAAATAGAAGTCAAAAAATAATGCCTGGAACAATCAACTGTAAGCACTCAATTTGGTAGATAGTGCCACAAAGAATTCATTAGTGCTTTAAGCTGTCATGTTGGAAATCATCCCTCCATAGAATCCAGAGTGTTCAGAAGACACTTTTGTTTCGCCTTTCTTGTTTTAAAAAGAAGCAAAAAACTATTACCGGCCACAACTTACAGGGGATAAAATTATAGTAAATTAAAAACAACAGGCATAGCTAAACAAAGGAGAGAACTAGGGGACCCCTGGGTGGCTCAGTGGTTTAGCGCCTGCCTTCGGCCCAGGGTGTGATCCTGGAGTCCCGGGATCAAGTCCCGCATCAGGCTCCCTGCCTGGAGCCTGCTTCTCCCTCTGCCTGTGTCTCTGCCTCTCTGTGTGTCTCTCATAAATAAACAAATAAAATCTTAAAAAAAAAAAAAAAAAGGAGAGAACTAAGTACTGAGCTTCTACATTACATGATCCTATTTCAGGGTCTGCCTAACTGGGGCCACCTTTCCTCTATGAATTGGTTAACACTCTGATTCTTCTCATTACAAAGGTGCAGCACTATTAGAACAGTAATAAAGAGTAATCATGGGTTCCATCACCCATTCTTTATTTCCTTTGATATTTAAATATCAAAACCTTGTTCAGCTATATACCTTCATTACTTTCAGCTTTCTGCCTGAGTATGGTCCCTACTGCTGACAGAAAGTGCTCCCAGGGTTACAGCCTTTGTGGGGAATTTCCAGGGTATAGTTATGACAAGCAGTTCTAAAGAGGTGTGTTCTATTACCTTGCTCAGAGCAGAGGAAAGATAGATTTATGTATTTACAGATGAGAGTCTAATTATAGCCACTGACCCTCAGTGAAATCCCATTAAAACTTTCTTTTGATTCAAAGAGGTCCTATCAAATGATCAAGTAAGCAAGACTCCAATATCAAAGCTTCAAATGAAACATCTACACATGTTACTCTTACTGTATCAGCAGAGAAGAGTATCTCAAAGGAAAGGGAACAATGACTTTGGCTGGTATGCCTTATTTAAGAAGTCCTAATTCATGGGGGCACCTGAATGGCTCAGTTGGTTAAGCATCAGACTTTGGCTGAGGTTACAAATTTAGGGTCCTGGGACTGACCCATGCATCCTTGCCCAAGAGCTATGTGTCCTCGCTCAGCAGAGTCTGCTTATTCTTCTCCCTTTCTCTCTGTACCTCCCCCAACTCCTACTCACAGGCACACTTTCTCTCTCGAAAAGAAAAGAAGAAAAAAAAGAAGAGAAGAGAAGAGAAGAGAAGAGAAGAGAAGAGAAGAGAAGAGAAGAGAAGAGAAGAGAAAAAAAGAAAAGAAAAGAAGAAAGAAAAGAAAGAAAAGAAAGAAAAGAAAAGAAAAGAAAAGAAAAGAAAAGAAAAGAAAAGAAAAGAAAAGAAAAGAAAAAGAAAAAGAAAAAGAAAAGAAAAGAATTCCTAATTCATATTTAGCTCTTCCATCAGGAAAGAAAAATCAGTATGTAGCTGGGCTAAGGGCTCAGACCCCAGTGGAAGAATTCTTCCCAAGTACTCTTTTAACTAGCTTTTTCTTTAAGTTACCACATTTTATCAAGAGACTACAAAGATCCTTTGAAGATAGCCATTATGTAAGAGCAAACAGTCAGCAACCAGATCATAAAGTTATCAAGTGAATCAAACCACCAGCAAGAGGGTCAGTCACTGGCAAACAGCAGTGCCTATATTCAAATCCAACCCCACAAGCTACAAATGGTGTTCCTCCTCGTTTATTCATTGGTCATACTATAGTACTGATATTAGCTGCCTCCCACCTCATGTGTGATCATATGTCTAACTACAGCTTTTAAATAAAGTTAGGAACAGAACCACTACTTTAAGATGATAGTCTCAACAAGGTAGAGTGATTATCGGTGGCAGAGGGAGGACTGACTATATTCAAATGGTCCGTGTTTTTTTTTTTCTTGCATTATGCCCAAGCTTTGCAAACCATTTCCTTTTCTGTCATGATATCTTAGGCTTTACCATCTGAATTGATGTGATAAGTGAAGGAGAGAAAATGGATTTCAGATACAAACTGGAAAGCTATAAGTTCTCAAGAAGAAAATTTTTAAATGTAATAAATTTATACATTACATTTGTAATCATTTTGAACTGTGTAACAGAGCAGTCAATGAATGTTAGCTAAAATGTGAAAAAGACAACAATGTCTACATAAGAAAAAAACAAAATATAGACAAGATTCCTATGTTTGAATCCTGGTAATGATGTTCTTAACTAAATGGCCTTGGGCAAAAAGTCACTTAATCACTCAACAAATTATTTCTTGTGCACCAAGTAGGTGCTGAGTAGAGAACACAAAATGATACTAATAATATTTTTGGTACTAATAATTTTTTTACTCCCTACCCTTACAGAGCTCTTATTCTACTGCAAGGGAGACAAACAAATTAGGATATTATACACAGTATGCCAGAGAGTAGTAAGAAGAAAATAAAGCTTAAAAGAGATACAAGGATTATGGAAGGAGGGAGTAGGATAAAATTGTTTCCATATTATTTTAAATAGAGTATTTACCTCTCTGATAATTTATATTCAGCTTTGATAACCCAAATACACTACTGTATAATCATATTATTATTAGAGATAAAGAGTTTATTTTATACTATTTTTACATAATGGAAAAAAGTGGGAAAAACTAAGAGGGGATTAAAAAAAGAATTTCCAAAATAGTTATAAATCCAGTACACTAGAAAAAAGCTCGTAAGTTAATCTTAGAAATAGCTATATACAGTAGTCTTTTACCTTTAACACTCATCCTCCTCTGAGATCTTTTCCAACATACTTTCTTCTTTCCTCTAAAAATGCTGAAGGGCACACTCAAACGAAATCCGTGAAACAGCCAATTCTAGATATGCCCAAAATACCTATTAATTCTTATAGAAAAAGGACTATTAATAATATACTTGAAAATTATTACACATCTCCAATTTACAAATGGATTCTACATTGATGGTTTAGAACCTAAAATATCTTTCAGTAGATAAAAAGAAAATATTATATGATGTTGAAGGACCTCAATCCAAACAACAAAGGTCTATGTAATTCACTAAAGACCTGAGATTTTCAACCCAAAGCATCTACCAGATTCTGCTAGGGGGATTTTTAAAATTCAAATACTTATATCTACTCACCAGAGATATCATTATCCTACTGGTCTGGGTGGGGCCAAAGCCCCACAGGGTTAAGAACAGCTCCTACAGACTCTTAGCTCCAAGAGACAGAGATCACACTTGTATTATTTACTTCCTTAACCATAGCACAGGGCCCACCCAGCACAAACAGGACTTAAACATGCCAGGAACTTGTCATTTACTTAATTTCCCAGCCTTCCTTACAGTTATGGCTGGCCACGGAATATAAAAGGAAGTTTTCAGGTGGACTTCAAGGAAATATTTTCCTCCCCAAGAGAGGAAGGTGGGTGAGCCACCTTCTCATACTGTCTTCTTCCTTCCTGTCCTTGGAGAGAACATGCCTGGAGTAAACACTAGTGAACACCCTCCCACAAAAATCAGTAAGACAGGAAAGCCTGAGTGGCTCATCGGTTGAGCGTCTGCCTTCAGCTCAGGGCGTGATCCTGGAGACCCAGGATTGAGTGCCACATCAGGCTCCCTGCATGGAGCCTGCTTCTCCCTCTGCCTGTGTCTCTGCCTCTCTCTCCCCCTCTCTTTCTGTGTCTCTCATGAATAAATAAATAAAATCTTTAAAAATAAAACAAAGATCACTAAACAGAAGAACAGGAAGAGCAGGGGACTTCAGGACACTGCTGAGCAGTTACATCAACCCTGGGATCCCTCAAGGAAGGTAACAACACTCTACTAGATGAACCACTATTTGTTTCATCAGTGGTAGCTGTGGATGTGGGTGGAGGGATGCAGGAAACGCTGCATGGGAAAGAATGAAAGCTGTTGGGAACCAGGCTATCTGACTGCTATAAATTCTGGCGGTACCCAAAGCCCAGCTGATTCTCCCATCATCCCTTTCCTCCTGCAAGGGGCTGGCTAGCTTGCTTCCCTCAAACATCCCCAGGTATGCTTCCCACACCTCTCTTTCTGGGTCACCACTAGCTAGAATACACATCCCCAACTTTCCCTCTCTTTTCCAAATACCTATCTGGGACAGTCTTCTGTAGATTTTTTTTGCTATGTATTTACTACTATAAACATTGAATAAATACAGAAAAGGTAAAAGATGGTTAAAAAAAAAAATCCCAAAGTTTCAAAAGTCCTGCAATAGAATCTGGTTCCTTGGTAATCGTAAGAAAAGGTAGATGTGCCCTCAATTTTGTTCTAACTCCCCAGTTAGGGTATAAGCTCCCCCTCACAACTTACAACTCAAGAAGCTCGAAAGTGATTCCACAAATCATGTAGCGGACTGGCACCTATTTAATCCAATGTATCCAGGGAGATGAGTCCAGAAAAGAATAGCACCCTAGGGGTCAACCTTCTGCCTCTGATCCCAGCCTCATCATCCTCATTTTATGCATCATTCCTCTTCTCCTTCCCCCTCATTTGAGAAAAGAGGTGGTAGAGGGCATAAGGCATCAGATTATCTCTTAACTGGCACCATCACAGAAATGCCATGAAGTAATATGGATAACATGCCCTGGACAAGGCCTAGCATATCATGAACAATCTCAGCAATCATTACTACCAAAGTATATGAAAGCAAAATAACTTAAATTAATTTTTTCTTATTAGAGTATGTAAGTTATTCAAAGAAGCCAATTTACTTTTTCTTAAGGCACTGACTTAAAGCCTCAAAAACAGATATTACCTTGATTTCAGTTTAGCAACTAAATATCAGTGTCATAAACCATATAACTCAAATCCTAAAATCCAGCAAATTTAACTTAGCAATAAATAAAATTGGGCTCCCCAGCTCTGAGGACTTGAGCCCCCAATATCTGTCCTGCAGACACAATATATACTGATCAACTGGCTTTCTACTACATGACTTGAAGTCTCAGATTTTCTGAATCCCACAATTTAATACTTTATTAGAATAAAATGGGGATATAATATGAATATTTTCTTTCTTAATACCTCTCCAGGTATATAACTACTAAATCCTCAGTTAGAGTACAAGCTCCAAAGGACATGACTTCATATGCTTCTGTTTCTCTATGTGGTATTTTGTACTCTATGTTGTACCACCAGCACCCAAGAAATAGAAACAAAGTAGAGGTAAAAAGAGAAAATGAGACTATAAAATATCTCGTTTAATATATCTCATATAAATATCTCATATAAATATAAAATTTCATATTACATATGCCACATCAGACACTCAAAACCAGAATGCAGGACTATTAGTCGACATTTCCTTTCTTTCACATGCTCTAACAATAGAGAAATTCTGTGATCTAAAAGCATATTAAAATATAACATAGGGACTCATCATTAAAATGATTCCTGATTCTTTTTTTAAAAACTGGCCAAGATTAAAGATTTTTTTGAAAGGGTGCTACCTGATTTAAGAATAACAAAGTCTAATTCTAGAAAAGAACTAAAACATAAAATGGAATGAAGCTATATCACAGCTTTTGTATGCGAGACAATTTAATAATTGAAATCCATTCTACATTAAAAGGAAATCAATTTCAAAATTCTAATTTCTAAACTTGTTCAAACATTTAAGGATTCAGATGTCAGAATGCTTTAAAATTATATTCTGAAATAACTCTCCTGAAGTTCATTAGAGAACATTCCCAGCTCTGCAGTACAATATTTCAACTTTCTGGCATATCATGTTAATAGATTATAACTTAAAATAAAATTAATGCAAAACAGAGGTATCATTTTAGAGCCACCAAGCACTACCTTTTCTTCCAGGAAGATAACATTATTTATAGTGCCATCAATAAGTCTTTCACACTGCACACATGGTCATAAATACACTACTTCTGATGGTGTAGGCTAGATATGACTGTCCCCAAGACAATGATTCTTTTTACTCAAGAAAATCAGTACAGTAAATAACTTTTCTTCCCTTCGAGACAATCACAGTGCTTGAGGCTGCTGCTACACAAAAACAAAATATCTTCACAAATGTCTCCAAACAGTCAAGCTGAAAATCTAAGCCAAAGTTTCATTTAACAGCCTGTCAATTTTTTGATGTGAAGCTAATGAATGCAGTGGCAAACAAATCCATCAAACCCAACATCAAAACAACTGCACTTCATCCTACCAAACGGAAAAATGAAATACAACCTGCAGGCCAGCTCTTTGATCCAACCTAGCCAGGAAGCAGACCTGTGAGTGCCACCACAGCTGCTGCACAGAAGTAATCATGGACTCCATTTCACAACAGAAGGAGAGAATGCTCCAGAAATGGAAAACATTCATCTCAAATATGCACCAGTATCTTATTTCAATTGTAAAGTGTTACCTAGTTTTAAATCTCTATCAGAAAAAAACAGAGCATTTCATTCTACATTACTCTGATGCTCAAAGCTATAAAGATGCCTAAAATAAATAACTAGATAGTATGTTCCACTCATACTACAGTTTTGAAAATGGAGATTTATTAAAAGCCCTTCTGCTCTTTATAAAAGCTCCTTGAGGACAAAGAAAACACATCTTTCTTCTTTGTACAAACATGTAACACAATTCCTACTGCAAAGGAGAAATTCACTAAGCACTCTCTTCAGCTGAACTCTGCCTAACCCAATCGGCAAATGGGCATGTAGCTACCTAGAACATTCCTCTCAGTTTTTCTTCAGTGAAAATCTTATCTCTGATTAATGAAATGGGAAATTACATAACCCCCTTCTTAGGTAGGTGAGTTCTCTTAAAGGCAAGGCCGTTGTATTCTGGAGTATCATACAGGATTTTTCTGAATAAAAATCACCAATATCGGGGCACCAGGGTGGCTCAGTGGTTGAGCATCTGCCTTTGGCTCAGGGCGTGAACTGAGGTCATGTGGTGGAGTCCCACATTAGGCTCCCCACAGGGAGCCTACTTCTCCCTCTGCCTCTGTCTCTCTGTGTCTCTCATGAATAAATAAATAAAATCTTAAAAAAAAATCACCAATATCTCCAATATTATCAATGAACCTGGGGTTCTTTTCAAAATCTAATGTTTTGGTGTTTTTTTTTTTTCAATTCAAAAATAGGCTTTCGTAAAGCTCTTTTCTCAGTCATTGAATTAGAAATATTGGTCTGTAATAAGTAAAATATAACAAGTAGAGACCGCTACATTGTGTACCACATTAATTCTGTTCCATAAAGTGGCATTGTATTGGGAGTTTTTACATACTCCTATCAACCCCATGGGACAGATAAAGGACATCTCATTCCCTCTACTGCTTCAACTACTATGAAAGAGCATGCCATTATTTTTTAAATTATGTCCCCCCTAAAAGCATAAGTCATCATCACTTGTGAATAATTACTATTCCAATAGCTATCACTTAGAATTAACTGAGTAAGGCAAAAAATTAAGGCTAAAATTTGTTAGCTTAAGAATTAATTCAGGTATCCTCAAAGCTAAAAGTCTTTCAAGTGCAGTTCATAATGAATCCATTATACATCTGTCCCCAGCAAAACAGAAAAACTAACTGCCCAATCACAAATTAAGAAATAGCCTTGGAGATCAATAAAAATGTGTCAAATAACTGATAAAAACACCAAAATAGAACAAAAATGTCATCACAGCACCCTACAAAATAAGAGAACTTATTTACTGAGTAATAGCCAAGAAAATATTAAAATTGAGGGATATAATGTAAGAAAGCATAAGTATGTTTTAGTGAGACATTCAAAACTGTACCCATTACAAATTTAGTTTCCAATTTTTGTACAGAATAACTGAAATTAGTTACATCTACTCAAAGCAGATTCTTAATATATACCCATGTCAGTTATTACCTGGAACTCTCTGTGGTAGACAGAACACTGCCCTTACCTTCCTACTCCCAATAAGAAAGATACCCATGTCCTAATTCCTGCAATCTGTGAATATGTCACCTCACATGACAAAAGGGATTTTGTGGATCGCTTGTTCTGACACGTAGGAGACCACATGGAAGGACCTGAGAGATGCCTCTAGGAGCAAAGATCTGGATGACAGGTAGCAAGAAGATGGACTCAGTGCTACAACTGCAAGGAACTGAATTCAGCCAATAACCTAACTGAGCATCTCCAGTAAGAAATGCAGCCCTGCAAACATCTTGATTTTTGCTTGGTAAGACTAATAGCAACTTAAAACTTACAGAACCATAAGATGTAAGTGGTATTGTTTTAAACTACTACTTTTATGGTCATTTGCTTCAGCAGCAATAGAAAACAAATACATTCTCAGAGCAGCACCACATACCAAAAAGAAAGGAAAGCCTGGAGATAACATCTAAAAATATCTCAAAAAATAAAAAAATGAAAAAACACCTAAAAATATCTCAAACACATGCAATTAAGACAATTTTTAATTAACTAGTAAAAACTGCATTTTGGTCATTGAACAATTTTGTACCTAGCAAAACACAAGAACCCAGACAGTCATATTCCTTAACTAAATTGAATGACATAAATCCACACAGCATGAGTGGATATCCACATACCTAAGGTTTTTCTCCCTCATAACATATCTATTGGGGTGGAGAGGTATTTCTAATCCATACAGATAGAAACAAACAAAATAAACAAATGACTTTCCTAAGGATATATGACTAGCTAGAAGAAAAGTTAGACTTTAGATCCCTGCCTCCTCCTCCAGCATAGTGCGCTTAACAGTCCCATAATCCTCAGCTGTCACTACGACTTCAGAGAGGACCACTACCCAACCTCTCTTCCTTGGTCCACACCCCAGTCCCACTCTATAATCACAAAGAAATGTGGAAACCCACCCAGGAAATTTTAGCTTTGGGGAGAAGTTAGTCTAGCCAATATCATGAATTAGATCTGAAACCCATGGTAAAAAAGCACCAACTAATTTTTCTGGTACTGAACAGCTGTGATAGCTGATTTATTATGTCACTGATTAAAGATATGAATCATAAAATAATATATCTGGTTATAACTATGGGTCTATGCCTCTATTCCAATGCAGATACAAGCATTACCTTTCTGTGAAAGGACTCCAAGTAGCTGGCCAAGGCACATACCCTGAGTTTTCTTTTTTTTTTTTAGGTTTATTATAATATGTAAGATGCATAATAGGAAGTAGTTCAGCTCTGTTCCTTTCTAAATTACCCCTCATAAATAGAAATTACTCAGAACAGAAAAAGTCTTCTAATAGCAAGAGCTTTCCTTTTTTCACAAGTTCATACAAATGCTTCCCAGGAGGCCAAAGGGATGGCTATATTTTATTTTAATATATTATATAATTTTCTATATACACATATAAATTAAACCTAGTGTTCTCTTTCCTGAATATATTTCTATCCAAGTTCACCCAATAGTTCCACATGCAAGTTTTATCAATGTAGAGTGAATAATACTCACTATACCATGCAGTGGCCAAGATACAGCCACATAAATTGTATGTGTCATTTTCCACTAAATCTGTGTCAATTTTACATACTCTGTAAAACCTAGTTTCACTTAGAAGTAGCCCTCTGCCAGCCTGTACTTCTGCCTTCAAAGCCACAGAAAAGAAAGCAACCTAATGGAAGCTACCACCTCTTTAAAGATGTCCTCTATTTAACACTGCAGGGGAGGGCTGATTAAATTTAATAGAAGTTGTAGCTTTTGAATGAAAATGTACAGTATGTGAACTAAATTAAATATACTGAGCAGGAGATGCAAAATTTTATACCAAATTTAACATAAAGATATATTTCTTGTTAAAGTATGTTCTACATTACTTTCAAGAAACTCATTTTTGCACTAAAGGCAGTTTTAATCATGTCTTCCTACTTCATCCCTCCATCTCTTACTAGAGTTTTAACATACACTTTCATTGTTGTTTTCTGAGCCATAGACTAAACTCAATATGGAGAGAGCCAAGTCTACCTAACATGGAGCCACAGGGAGCCACTAGAAAATCTCACAAAAAAAAGAAATGGTGGCTGTAAGAAAGAAAGCAAACATCAGTTGTAGAAAATTACCTCTGTTCCACATTAATCTCAAAACAGAAAACTATAACTACAAATGATAATATAGGTAATGTAAAATAAATATATCTAGTCAAATAAATTATTGAGGTGAGAAGCACACAATATCAATGAGAGAAAAAGTGTTACATGTGATCTTAGATTTTCTACAACAATAACCAGAATACACATTTAATTTATGCTTTATTCTTAAGGCATAACTTACCAATTTAGCAACTTTCCCATAGTCAATCCATCTGACTGTAGCAAAATTTGTAGATTCTGCACAGTTGAAACCATGATTAAAACCAGCATGGTAGCCATATGGAAAAGTGATCATAAATTCTCCAGCTTCCTGAGTGATCTGTAGGGTAGAAAACATATAATATTTTCCAATTATAAGACTTTCCAAATTGCAAATACAATTAAAATATATTTCCTACAAAAAAAGTACCATGCTAGCAGAGCTATCTAATAGAAAAGAAGTAGCCCAGATCTTTACCCAATCCATTAATAGTTCTTCAGGAAACTTTAAAGACTTTTCTAAATAGGGTGTGACCCCCAGAGGGTGTGACCCTCTGGCAATGTTGTTCAATCATTCAATCCATAATCAAAGATGCTATATTTTATTCAAAAGTATCTTTATCTAAGAAAATTTGTTCATGTTAGCAATCAATGTACATACTTAATATTTTAAAAATTCAGATTATTGGAGTTATATAATAGGGCCTATAATAGGACCTATTTTGACTGATGTTTTCAAAGCTAGAGCTATAAAAACCCCAATAATACATGCTCAATAGGCTTTACTATGAATTCCACTGCTAAAGAATTGGTAGTATTCACCAAATTATTCTTTCATAATATTCAGAAAACATTCAATTAACTCTATTCCATTTAATAGTAAAATTTCTATCAAAGAATTATTCAAATAGGTATGTGTGAGTGCATATAATTAAACTGGGGTATATCAGCTAGAATTTAAAAGCAAACATGAAAAATATATTTACCCCATTCCTATTTTTTAGGTTAAAGACATTTGGCTTTTTATAATCACCAAAACACACAAAATACACGTTGAGCTATAAAAAAATAATACAGCAAAATTTTTCTGTGTTTTTAATTTACCTCTTCTACAACAGATTATCAAATTTATTATGTATGGTTCATTTCAGTCCTGAAATGCTGAGAAATGACTATGTGGCTGGGCATGGGTATATAATATAAATATACAGGAAACATACTGTGTAAGACAGAGGTACTAAATGCAATTCAGTTGCCATTTTAGGTATGCTAAAATGTTGTGTATGGACGTATTTTCTTTCACAACATGTCTGAAATTTATCTCATCACCCTCTCCCCCAGCCCAGGAGGTGTTCTACTGAACACCTGGCAGCAACTCCACTGCCACCTGGCCCACAAAGAATGGCTCATCAATGTCCAACATCGTTCCAGTTCCATCACTCTGAGCCACACTTCCCTGTACTATGTGATAAAACTCACCTGGTCAACTGTTTCTAACCCTACACAGACAGGTGAAGAAACTAGGGCTGCTGCCACTGAGGTAAGGAAAATATCTTCACTGCTCCATTGAATCCCACCCACAATCCTTCTCTACTCTGCCTAAAAAATCCTGCTCTTACCATGTTGAAAAAGAGCACCTGTTCCCATTGAAAAGGACTCTAAGTTTTGTTTCCATGTAACTTCTAGCAACAGTCCATCCCAGTTAGCCAAAATATAAGTTGGTTATACTACTTCTGTGTAACACATCGATAAGAAAGCACAGTAACAGAAAAGAACAAGTCCCTTTTATTATAAGACCAAATAATCACAATTCCATGTCATAAAAGAAGTTGAAAAGGAAAGTACACATAATTAAAAGCAGACATTATCAATTAAACATACTTTTTCATACACACACACACACACATATACACACAATTATATGAAAATACATTGAAAGGAGGAGGAAAATAATGTTACTCCAACTGTGAAATGATTGCCTAAAAGAGGGTTAAACTGAAGAGAAAGAATGTGTTCTTATAAAGCCCTCTTACAGATCATCTTTTTTCATCCTCATAATTAGCCCTATTAAGTACTATTATTATCATCATTTTCCAGCTAAAGAAATGGAAGCTCAGAAAAATTACATAATTTGTCTAAATGACAGAATCAGGAATGAACATGTAAGTTTAATTTGGAAGTCTATGCTACTCTCTCCCATGGTACATTATCATCATCAGACAATAAGCTTCTTGAGGAGCACAGAGTTATCACACATCCTTCATCAACACGGAAGAGGAAGTGGCAATATTTCACATGAAAAACTGCAATTGCCAAAAAATAAAAATAAAAAATAAAATAAAATAAAATAAAATAAAATGAAAGAAAGAAAGAAAGAAAGAAAGAAAGAAAGAAAGAAAGAAAGAAAGAAAGAAAAAAGAGAAAGAAAAGAAAAACTGCAATGGCCAATCAGATGGTGAGGCATTGGCATCTTCAGAAGCCATGAAATGTCTCACCCTCAAGAGACCAAAGGAAAGCCTCGTACATCTGGTGATTTACCAAGTAGTATGGAGAAGCCACAGCCCAGAATGGGATGAAAGGCACCTGCTTCCTTCTCCCCAAAGATTGGAAAGGAGGTACAAGCTCCAAAGGCCTCCAACCTGGGGAAATGAAACAATCCCACCATACGCTAGATCACATTATCCCCTCTCCCAAAGACCAGCTTGATCAATATCTATCACCAGCCTTGAAATCATAAAGGATTTCCTGTCCGTGGGAGACTCTAGTCCACTCATTTCTAAAATTCCAACTTAAAGTGTCTAATCAAACTAACACCTAAAAGTAAAAGAAACACTCACTAATGATGTGTCTGACACTTAAAAGTCCAGTTCCCAGAGGTATCAGCAAGTAAGACAGCGCCCCACAGTGGCAGTGGCTCATCTAGGGGACACAGCTCCTTACCTCTGTACCTGTGACATGCTACAGTTCACCATCAGCTTCTCTCCATACACAAGCACATCTCCCACAGTACATGTCTCAAAGGCACACTTTTTGTGGTAGCTAAGACTATGTGAGTAAAACAGTGGTAAGAGCATCCCTGTCACACAAGACAAATATGTCTCATCTCATGCATGAATACAGCAAAGACAGTTTGTGAGTGAGCAGGGATTACCCGAAGTTAGAGAATGACTCTTGGTCTTTGCAAAAATTCCACTTTGAACAAAGTTGGGGGTGGGAGATGGGATGTACTTTAAGGGACTGAGATTAAGAAGAGGCAAAAATTTAGTCACAGGTGAAAAACTTCTGAGGTGAAAAACAGCACAAGATTATGGGAAGAAAGTCAAATTAAAAATGAGAAAAAAGGTGCCTCGTTAGCGCAGTAGGCAGCGCGTCAGTCTCATAAAAATGAGAAAAAAAGAAAGGAAGAGAGTACAGCTATTTTTCAATGTTTCTACAAGTAGCTAATTACTAAATCCTCCTTTAAGAGAGAGCTTTTATTTATCTGGTCAAAAGCTCTTCTTCATTTTAGCATCTTCACATAAAAGTTCTCATGCTCCATAATAATTCTGACCCAATATCCACCCACGAGCACAAAGAAAGAGGAACTTGGTATGTACTGAATCTTACAGAACCTAATCTTCAGAAATATTCCAAAGCAGCAATATCTGATTATTAAATCATCAGGCAATTTTATCCATAATGAAATCTCAATTGTATTATGTCTGAATGTGTTTAGAAGCAACATTCTGGTATCATAATCACTGACTCTAAAACACCAAACTAATGATAATTGTTCTGAGTTCTTTTTTTTTTTTTAAGATTTATTTTATTTGAGAGTATTACATGTGCGGGGAGGGGCAGAAGGACAAGGAGACTCCCCACTGAGCACAGAGCCCACTGAGGGACTCAATCCCAGGACTCTAAGATCTTGACAAGAGTGAGCCAAAGCCAAACACTTAACCGACTGAGCCACCCAGGCATCCCTGTTCTGAATTCTTTTAAAAAAAGAGATCATATACATAAATTACACTGTTCATATAAAAGACTTCAATGTAGATGAGCTACCTCTTAGTTTGTTGAGTGTCCTGCATTTTTCTCTTAGGACTGTTACAAGTGAACTATTACCAGCATAAAATTATAGTAAATGTTTCCTGAAATAAAAGTAATTTTATTACTTGTTACATTATAAAACATGAATCTGAATTTTTCTTCCCACATCCTAAAAATCCTACTTGAAGTCAAGGATATATTGGCTTGTGTTAAATTTGTCTTACAATTTGTCTTACATATAAATACTACACACACAAAATGAATGTTAAAGAATAACACTAATATACCTTGTCAAAGGGAATACCATACTTCTTCAATACTGAGGGAGATATTAGTGTCATCTTGTGGCGAAGAAATGCATCACACCCTTGAGAACTGCTTGGGAAAAAACCTAAATGGAAACAATAAATATAAGTAGTAATGTGCCAATTATGATAAAATTTCAGAGAGTTTTAAAGCTTATATTCTAGTATTCTCACAGAATGACAGTTTTATGCAAATATAGACCAACTCCAACATCAGAAAAAAAAACCTGGTACTAAAAATTAGAGTCAGAATTCTTAAAAGCTATGGGATACATATTTATATCACTAAAGGCCGACCTTTATTATAAAAAAAGAGCTACCAAGAATTGTTTTCATGACATAAAAAATTAATAAGCCTTACAAATTTCAACTAATAAATTTTAATTAAATCTGCCTAATATCGGGATCCCTGGGTGGCGCAGCGGTTTGGCGCCTGCCTTTGGCCCAGGGCACGATCCTGGAGACCCGGGATCGAGTCCCACGTCGGGCTCCCGGTGCATGGAGCCTGGTTCTCCCTCTGCCTATGTCTCTGCCTCTCTCTCTCTCTCTCTCTCTCTCTGTGTGTGACTATCATAAAAAAAAAAAAATCTGCCTAATATCTGATAAATGGATAAAATAATAAAGATGGTTAGGAAAGGTAAATAAACTTTTGAATAAAGAAATTTCTCATTTTAAAAAGATTCCTAAAAGTGATCATTCCAGATGTACTTGTCCCAAAGCCTGGCAAACAGAAAAAAACAGCAGTTTCCCACCTTTATATGTTTCTTTCTGATCAATTTAATACACTTAATTGCTACTGTAGATAATGCTGCTATAAACATAGGGGTGCATGTATCCCTTTGAATTAGCATTTTTGTATTCTTTGGGTATGTTTCACTCATATATGGAATTTAACAAACAAAACAAGCAAGCAAAAGGGGATGGGGAGAGACAAACCAAGAACAGACTCTTAACTATAGAAAACAAACTAATGGTTACCAAAGGGGAGATGGGTAAGGGGGATGGGTGAAATAGGTGATGGGGACTAAGGAGTACATTTGTTGTGATGAGCACTGGTGGACATGCTGGATCACTATACTGTACACCTGAAACTAATATTACACTATATGTTAACTGAAATTTAAATAAAAACTTTAAAAAAAAAATAGGTTAACTGCTACCAATTTCCTGAACCAAATTCCTGGCCAGCTCAGGTCAAATGCTTGGAAACCTGTCCCACCAGTCTGTGTAGGAGCAGTGTTTTAAGGAGTCCTTTAAATGAGGAAGCTTAACATGCAGCAACCCTTTCACTCAACAGTACATATCATGGACCAAAACACAGTCGTTTTTCTCCACCACTGACTTAATCCCTGCAGTTTTGTCTGGGGGACTCATTAATTCAGCTATGGAGGCTACAGGAAAATGAACATACATGATGCCCTGCTATTCACCTTATTCACTCAGAGAGAAACAGTAGGATGCCAAAGCAAGAGAGAAAGCAAGAAAGGAAAGTGACACATGGAAGGGACACCTGGATGGCTCAGTGGTTGAGCATCTGCCTTTGGCTCAGTACATGATCCTGGGGTCCTGGGATCCATTTCCACATCGGGCTCCCCACAGGGAGCCTGCTTCTCCCTCTACCTGTGTCTCTGCCTCTCTCTGTGTGTGTCTCTCATGAATAAATAAACAAAATCTTTTTTTTTTTTTTTTTTTTTTTTTTTAAAGAGAGAGAGATGTTAAAGAGGAAAATCCTAGAAAGAGAATCCAGGAGGAAAACAGAGCTCATCAGCAAAACAATGGGATACACATAAATAAAGCAGGAAGAAGCAGAGATACTATTTAAAATGAAGAAAAAGCCAATGGAAATGTTACTTATCTAACTCTGTAGCTCACTATCTCCAGATAGCTCAAGCATGTGACCAATCTGACAAAAGGATTACCAGTACTCATTAACTAACCATGAGCCATTTTAACGTCAAAAAAGTGTTTCACAAGAATATTTTTAAAGTTAACAAGATTTTATTGGAGTATGTGATCATCAGAAGAGAACAAATCAACCAGCCAGGAAAGAACCATTAGGGTATAAGAAACCATCTGCAAAAAAAAAAAAAAAAAGGTATGTTCTGCTTAAGCATCTGCATCTGAATTTTCTAAATAGCTGGAAATTTTAAAAGTACATGCTAAAGGAAACAACAGAAATACTATCATTCCAGGGGCGCCTCGGTGGCTCAGACGGTTAAGTGTCTAACTCTCAATTTCAGTCAGGTCATGATCTCAGGGTTGTGAAAGTGGGCTCTGTGCTGGGCATAGAACCTGCTTAAGATTCTCTCTCCCCCTCTTCCTCTGGCCCTCCCATCCCACCCCACTTCCATACTCGCATGCACTCTCTCTAAAAAAAGAAAAGAAAAAGAAATACTGTCTGTCATTCCTTACAATACCAATGGGATTAAAAGGAATCATTTTGCCCTAAGTGGTCATTTGATGCAGCCCTCTGTATATGGTTAACATTTATATTATACATTAACAGAAAACAAAACATTATACCAAATAAGTAACCCTATTTTTTTAAATGCAGATTTTAGTGAATGGAGAAAAAATATCACACTAATGTAATAGTCATATCTACACAGTAAGATGTCCTGAGTCTTCCACCATGGAGACTAAAGCACAGTAGGGTGGTCCGCAAACACACAATCCATGGAAACATTTTAATATTACAATTCAAGTGGATTTATCAAACTTTTCAAATCTGTAACTCTGTGCATCCTAAATGAATTGAGTTTTAAATTAAAATCCATGAAGAAAGAGGCATCTATTTAATTTTCTTTTGATGTGGATTTGTAATCAGGACGTGAACAATATGGTGACTGGTCATAAGTTAATTTAAATTGGAAAACCACTGAAGGAAGATAATTTGCAATCTATTAAAAACTTTGGTTTAGAATTTATATTTACAATAGGCTATCAGAATTGTATTTTACATTGCTGGAAAACACCTCATAAACAGCACAAATTCTGTTCAAAGCATGTGTCTCAAAATGAATTTTACCTCAAAATATCTGCAGGAATACATGGCTCATATTCACCCTCACTCCACCATCTATGAAAAGTATTTTATTCAACATATAAGCAACCCAATGTATCCAGAATACTATTAGATACAAAATATTTTTTAAAACTCAGACCTATACTGACTGAAGAAATGTTAGTGTCTTTCATAATAAGTAAAAAATCAATTTTGGAGTCACTTGCATAAAAAACAACAAAAGTAACTCTAATAGAAAAGATAATATTTAAGTAAAAATTCAACTTAAGACAATCAGAGTCACCAACAAAAGAAAAGAAAATAGTATGTGTTAAAATTTTGGCAAGTTACTTCTTTAAAATATACCTTTCAGAATCGTTTTTTCCTACTCTAATATTTGCTCTCTTGATCATGATCACGATCCGAGATGATGACCTGAGCCCAAGGCAGACACTTGACTAAGTCACCCAGGCACCCTCAATCCCATATTCTGTAGGGATACTTTGGTAGGAGCATGTGAGAGGCAAACTACAAGGTATAAACTATGCTTTGGGACCCTGTATAAATCTTACTCAATCTTCTCTTAACTGGTGCTTAACACACATGCTTACTTGAGCACCAACTTTCCTCACTCCTTTACCATACTTGACAAACACACACCTTTTCATTGGTATAAATAGCAGAGCTAAGTTTTAGACTAAAGACCTAATTGTCTGAAATATTTAAAGCCACCCTCACCCTGCCCATATGGCCAGCAAAACAAGAGAGAATAATAGTTGTTAAGAATTTGTTGAGCCTTGCTGAGACATGGATTCCAAACACAATTCCAACACTTATGTAGCTCTGACTAGTCATGTGATCTCTCAGCTCCTCAGTTTCCTCATCTGTACAGTTAAGCTGCTAAAATTATCTTCCTTAATGGATTCTCTTTTTCCAGCTTTTTTGAGATATAACTGGCATGTAACATTGTACAAGTTTAAGAAATACAGAGTAAGAATTTGATTCATGTACATATTGTGTATGAAATAACTACCATAATAAGTTTATTTAACATCCATCATCTCACATAGTTAAAATTCTTTGTGTGCATAAGAACTTTTAAAATCTACTCCCTTGGCAACTTTGACATATACAATACAGTATTAATTGTAGCCACCATACTGTACAGTACATCCCCAGAACTTAACTTTCTTATAACGTAAGTTTGTACCTTTTGACTGCCTTTACCCATTTCCTTTCCACCTTTATCCACCAACTCTGGCAACCACCAACTTGTTCTCTGTATCTGTACATTCAGTTTTTTTAGATTCCACATGTGAGATCACACAGTATTTATCTTTCTCTGTCTGACACATTTCACTTAGTATAATGTACCCAAGATTCATTACAGTTGTTATGGCTTCTTATGGCTGAATAATATTACACTGTCTTCATATATAAAACATTTGTTTTATCCATTCAAATGTCAATGGACACTTCAGCTGTTTCTAAGTCTTGGCTACTGTGAATAATGCTGCAATGAACATGAGAGTGCATATATCTCTTCTAGATAATGATTTAGTTTCCCCTTTGGTATACATTCAGAAGAGGAGTGGTCAGATAATACAGTAGTTATTATTTAATTTTTTGAAAAAACTCCATACTGTGTTTCATAGTAGCTATCCTTACTGGATCATTATGGGGATACAACAAACTTAGCCACAGTCAAAGGTGGAAGCAACATAAATGTCCAGCAACTGATAAATGGATGAACAAGATGTGATATAATCCACAAAATGAAATATTATTCAGCCATAAAAAAGAATGAAATACTGATATATATTATAAAATGGAAAACATGAAAAGTAAAAGCCAGAGGCAAAAGGTGGGTCACCTATTGTATGATTCCATGTATACTGAAATATCCTGAATAGGTAAATACCTAGAGAGAAAGCACATCAGCAGCTGTCAGGGACTGGGGAGAAGTAGGAGGAAAAAGAGAGGGACTGATGAACAGATACAAGGTGATGAAATTCTCTTGGAACTTGATAGAGGTGATGTGCACTATAAGAATATACTAAATGCCACTGAATTATACACTTCAAAATGTTTAACAGCTTATTTTATGTTTTATGAATTTTACCTCTATTAAAACAAAACAAAAAACCTTGCTGGTATACTTGACACAAAGTAAATTTCAGTAAATAGTAACCATTCTTTTTACCCCTGTTATTCATTTCCACCATATTGACCATTATGTCAGTTCAATGGATCTTCCTTTTCCACTATCTCTGTAGCCTGTTAGCTGAGAAGGGGTATCACAATCCCAAGAGACCCAGAAAGCTGACTAGGGTGCTGTCACCAAGCCTTAAAAACTGCTTCATTCCCTTGGGCCTTCTGACCTAAACCTAACAGTTCCAGTCACAAGTAACAAACTTCTCCCCCAAAAAGGAGTTCTAACAGTCAAGCACAACTTAAGTTAAACTCTATAGATTTATTTTCAACCTTGTATTCACCTGTAGATTCTTCCATCTGTTCTCTAACTTGATTGTTTTAAAATTAAATATCAAAATTCAGCCTGGATTCCAAATTATCACTTACAATTGGACTCAATGTAAAAAGGACCAAACTTAATCCCTTCTTTCATACTCCAAGCAATGGATACTGGTAACGACACCACTTTACAACTTAATTCCCTTTATACCACTCTTCCCCACAAGTTAACACATTAGGGTTTCTGTGACAAGTAAATTAATGAACTCTCAATGAAATGGTATCTGATTTGGAAGTGGGAAACCTGAAGGAATAGTTTGGAAAAACAATCTATGTTTCTACTAAACTGTTAAATCATAAAAATACATGATCTGTTTTAACAAATACTCAAAATTAGAACAAATTGCAATACTACACAGGCTCCAAGGAGCAAAACAGTTTATATACTAAATAATCCAAGAAAAAGGAAAAGCAATAATAAAAACTTATAATAGGCTGCTTAGGTAACTCAATTTTTAGTCTATACTTCATTTATACTATCTACAATGATAGGCACTGCCAAGCTGCCAATTCCTTAACTAAAGACAATATTTTTGTTTGTTTTTTAAGATATTATACAATGGTAAGCAAGAAGGATGATCTTTGGAACCATTCTTCCAATCCAAACAACATGAGAGAGGATGAAAAGCTAGCATGATAAAAAGCATGTACTCCAGACATCCCAAAAGAGCTCCGAAGTCCTAAAAGTACCCCATAATAACCTTTGTTAAGACTAGCAAAGTACTGCTAGGAGTTGTGCAGCATGGGAAGTATAGAATCCCATAAGCACTCTCAAGGACCAGCTGCATCCACTAAATACAGGTGCATGTCCTGTATCCAATGGAAAAGTGATCATAAGCAAGAAGCATTCTTATAAGTAAAAAGGAGACAAAAGTCTACATACTGTAATATCCTATTTTTATGACACTCTAGGAATAGAAATTAGATTACTGGTTGCCAACAGCTATGTGGAGGGAATAACTGAGAAACACCAACAAAAGCACCTCTTCAAGGAAATGTTCTATATTTTGATGAGGTTGGTAGTTCCACCACTGTGCAGTTTTGTCAAAATTCACTGAACTGTATATTTAAAAGGGGTGGATTTTACTGTAAGTATATTATACCTCAATTATTCTAACCTCCCAAAATAATCATTAAATGCTTTTAAACTGTTATGTTAGATGTAGAGGAGATATGCTCTAAAAATGTGTTTTTTCCTTCAGATAAAAATCTCTCCAAACTATCAACTGGTTTACATTTTCTAATATTTTAACTGTTAATAAGGAATTCCTTTAATTTTTTTTAAGTAGGCTCCATGCCCAATGTGGAGCTCAACAAAGGGCTTGAACTCACTCACAACCCTGAGATCAAGAGCTGAGCTGAGATCAAGAGTTGGACCCTTCACCAACTGAGCCACCCAGATGCCCACTAAGGAATTCCTCTTAAATCCTGATCTCATATGACAAACACATGCTGTTGCCATTAAATCTCCAAAGTTTCAGCCTTGGTAAAAGGTTACATATCAAAGTTTAGTAATTATTTCTATGGATCTGTGAACACCAGTTTTGAGAAGCTTAAATTAGTTATTAGTCACTTAGGAAAGATGTAAAGAAAGGAGTAGGAAAGATGAAGAAATCAGACATGTAGAATACATGTCCACATTAGCAATAGATTTTAAGGCAATTTCATTTCAACAGAATTGAAATTTACCCTAGTATGCCTTGATACAGTTTTTATATTGGTTTTTGCAATATTCATATGACTAACAGGCTTAAAAATGTATAGCAACCATACAAACGGTAAGGAAAAGAACACGGAAAAAGGATGTGGTAGGATTGCTTCTGTGGGAAATGCCTCTAGATAGATGTATTAAATTTGCACATGAAATTTCTTAACAAGCTTATTAATGAAAAGAACCAATAAGCTACAATATGTGGGGAGAAACCTACTAATTTTTATCCACATCCCTACTTAAGATGTCAACTTTAGAGATTTAAGTTAGTTATAGTTGACCTCTCTGTGCATCCTACCACTCATGCTCAATTAGTTACTCAGGAATGCATAGAAAATTATTAAACTGCAAGTTTCACTCAACTCTAAGTGTCCCATAGGCTATCAAAACAGACTTCACTCTGCTAAGTGTCCCATTATCCATCAATATCACTACTAGTTGAGACAGAGCTCCATGGAGCACTCCAGAGGAGCACCAGGAGAAATTCACAGATTGTGGTCTAGAGAAGGATGGTGGTTCTCCTAAACGACTGCCTTATTTTATCTCCTGAACACTGTATACTATGTAATGGTCAAGTATTTTTCCATTTCAAGCTAGCTGGAAGAACATTTATAGCTAAAATTTCCACCCAATTTAACAAGTGTATGGGTCATTACATATGGTTTTTCACTGCATCCCTAACACCACTTTGTCTCAGAGCCCACTTCTTCCCCCTTGACATGACACATGGACCACACAGGCATAGATCAAAGACTCCCCAGGCCAAATACTTTGGGCTCAAATAGGTCATGGTCAAGCTAACCAGAATTTTCCTGGTTCAGTTTCCATCCGCAGAATCAAAGTACTCTTAATTTCCCTCCATAGTAATTCCTCCCTGCTTGCTGATATTCCCTTCCTGAATTCTTCCTTAACATTCTCTACTGTCACTTCTCAGAACTGTCTTTCACCCTACATTACACTAGCTTGGTTTATGTTATGTATTACTGAGCAGTGTCTAAAATCCTAGTAGGAACATAGCCAGACATAAAATATTCGATATATTTAAACATGGAAAGTGGTATCTGACACTAAATTTTGAGGAAAGTAAGCTTAGGGATTGTTGTACAATTCTTAATGCAACTCATCTGATAGAAAGATAAAAAAAAAAAAAAACACATCCTGACATACCACACATTGATCTCCATGCCTAAGGAATAAGTTAGACATGAAGGTAGAGAATATATCACTGAACTTCTTCACTTTTTATGGCCTAGAGGACCCCTTAAATTGATTATTTATATCATGGATATTTTTATTTATTAGCCTTTCAAAACCAGGCATTTTAATATAATATTTTCAGACCATCAACTAAATGAATGCTTAAGGGAATAAGGTATTTATCATTTGGAGAGCAGATAAAAGTACATTTTCTTAATTCCAAGACAGAGGTATAAGAACAGGTCGATTTAGAATCTGTTCATAAAATTAAAATGACTTGTTATTTATTGCTGCTCTTCTAGTCTCTTGATAGCAGGTTTACAATCCCTATTAGGTCAAACCCCTGAAGAGATTTGAAGATGGCTTCCCAGAAATCCACATTTATGACCAATTTTGAGTATAATTTCAGAAGTCCACAGACACCCACAGACCCTTGTCCACCTCCTGGAACAGGAACCTCTGCAAATTAGGCTAAGAATCTCTGTTCTACAGGCTTAAATTAAAGACTACTAGTCATAAAACACATACACATACCCCAAAACTATTTTAAAAACTGAATTAATCCTTCATAATCATGACTCTTCTGTTCTGATTTTGTGAAATGTTGTTTTAAAATAAGTCCCAACTAAAATACTTGCTAAGTATAAGAATTCACTTCCCTTACTGCCATCTGAAACAAAATTCTCAATGATTATTCACACTTCCAAACTCAGCTGCACAAAGCCCTAATACATATATTCTTTTCCCAGTAACCAAAATTTTGACCACAGCAAATCATCTTCAATTTTTTTAATATTGGATGGTATTTTATCCACAGTAAAAGACTAATAGAATACAGTCCTTGGCAAAACATTTTAGTTGTTCCCCAATTTACTTTAATCCATACTTTGCTTAACTCAATAGAACAGCAAAGATACTGTCTTCTTTCTAAAACAGATGAATTTTAGACATTCTAAAAAGTGAAAATGTTCAAAACTGTCATTCATGATTTAATATTATACCTCTATTCTCCCTTATACTCTCCATTCAATTGTATCAAGCCAAAATTAGAAAGAATATAATGACATTATAGGCAAACATAACAAGTATAAAAATTGGTACAATTCACTTGAGTTTTTTATTACACTTATGTCTATACAATATTGAAAAAAAAAAAAACCCTATATAAATGAGAAAGCAGCTGAAGGGCAAAATCAAACTCCTAGCTTTATTAGATGCAAGCCTAATGTCTTTTAGATAAAATATTTGTAGGTGCCACAGTCAATCAAGATTTCAATAGAAACTAAAGATGAAAGCATTCATGCATAAAAGGCAAGTGTGATAATTATGATGTGCAGACAAGATAATGGAAAATATCCTAGGCTGCTTTTCATTTTCTGTATCAAGTGCTGCCTTGACCTAGACATCCTATAATGTTCTATCACATTTACTGCATTATTTTATCATTTTAATTATTTAGCAGAATTCAATTAATTTGGCCGGCATCTGCTCAGTCAGGATGGGAATCCTCTACTGTCTCATAGGTCTTTTCCCTGTGTCATTTCTCAAAATAATCCTGCAAAAGTTTTGAATAAATGTGCAATTGATTTGAAGTTCTTGTACATCCTTCAAGTTTATCAACTTACTGATTAAACAAATGGCACCCATTTTCCTAGAGTGTTGTCATTTTCAGACAGTTTATATCACAGCTTTTGCAGACAATTTATAGTAGGAATTTTAGTGTAGGGATGCCTGGGTAGCTCAGTGGTTGAGTGTCTGCCTTCAGCTCAGGTCATGATCCCAAGGTCCTGGGATCGAGTCCCGCATCAGGCTCCCTGCATGGAGCCTGCTTCTCCCTCTGCCTGTGTCTCTGCCCCTCTCTCTGTGTGTCTCTCATGAATAAATAAACAAAATATTTAAAAAAATAAAGAAATTTTAGTGTGTGGCTCTATACTATAAAGTTTACATTAGCTCCAGTTCTCTGGTGGTAAGGCAAATAGAAAATGGTGGAATAATTATTACAGAGAAGATGATAGTTCAGTATATAGATTTAGCATAAAGTTCAATGCCTGTGTATTTAAGGATTATGGTAATCATTTTCTCAGCTGTGTTCTATTCTTCAGAACCAGGATTCATCCACCTTAATATTCATAAAAATGGTCCCTAACAAAGTTCAAGATTACAATTACATTGTTATTATTATTACAATGTATTAGATTATAAAAACACTAAGACTTTATAGTCATTAGCCTGCCAAAATTATAATAATGCTTCTGACAAATGTGATACTGTAACTGTTCCTTCTAATACTCTTCTATAATTTGGGGGAAAGTAACTTTTAGATATCATTAACAATTTCTGTTCAGAACTGTCAAGTCAATGAAAGGAGTTTTTCGGTGTCCCCATTTCATTATTAAATGAAAGCATACGTAAGTCAGAAACAAAAATCCTTTCCTTTTTTTTTTTTTCAAAAATCCTTTCCTAATAAAAGGCAAACCTAACAGCATCAATAAAATAGATCAGCACCTGACTAAAAGGACAATGGTCACTTGAGGATTTGATCCTGGATAAAAGCAGAAGGTTTTACACTAGTTGTCACTCAGATGGAACTTCACTTTCCCTTAGAAATAAGTCACTACCAGCCTACTACTTCCCTGGTAAGGGTGGCTAACAAAACAGATGAGATTGGCAAGGGGTGAATCGGATTCTGCCTTGCATAAACAGATATGGCAAGGTTGTCTTCTGCATATTAAAGACAGAAAAGAGGAAGGCAGTTTCTGCAGATACAAGTAGGTACAGAATCAAACCATTAATAGAGTCTTTCATTCTAGCCCTTATGAAGATAGACAAAACCACAAAAAATTAAAATTCAAGTTCCAGTAAGGTATATTTAAATTTACCAGTCTAAGAAAGCATACACTCTGTTTATTTGGTTATCTGGGGACAGTCATCTTAATACTTCCATAAGAGCAATCCCAAGGCCAGGGGCCAAACTAGGAGTCAGAAGGAGATTTAACACAACGCTTTGGTGAAATGATATGACAGCATGAAAAGTATTCATAAAATACCTGCACCCTGAGATGCAGCATCAATACTCTTTGGAATTTATTTCGAGTGTAACTTAAAAGAAAGGAAAATGGGATCCCTGGGTGGCTCAGTGGTTGAGCATCTGCCTTTGGCCCAGGGCATGGTCCTGGGGTCCCGGGATCGAGTCCCACATCGGGCTCCCTGCATGGAGCCTGCTTCTCCCTCTACCTGTGTCTCTGCCTCTCTGTGTGTGTGTGTGTGTGTCTCTCATGAATAGGTAAATAAAATCTTAAAAAAAAAAGAAAGAAAGAAAAATATTAGCCCAACAATGTTAAATAAAAGTTATATATACACAAAAGTTATATAAAAGGGAAAAATTGGAAATAATCAAAATAGGTTAAGCACAATCACTTGATGAAATACTAAGGAGCCAAAATAAAATAATCATGAAGCCTATTAGGAAGAATATTCACAGGGTAATGTGAAAAAAAAATTAATTGTTCTATTAGAAAAACATTCAAAAGTCATTAACTTGAAAAGAGTAAAACTAACAGTGACATTAAAGTAAAAATACCTCAAAAACAAAGAATCTACCCAGATGAAAAACACAGAAAGCAAGTTTACCTTGAGCTAGTCTTTCGAGTCGTTTTCCATGTTCCGGGGGTATCGCATACCTAAAATTGTAAACATAAATATAAAATTTTAAACATAAATAAAAATTTTAGGTTTATAACTGCTCAACTAGTATCCTAAGATAATGTACTAAAAAAAAAAAAAGGCATCAAATTCCACTTAAACGAAATGAACAGAGATTAGAAAACCAATAGCAGAGTCATATCCCTTGGACACTAAACCGAAGAAAAACAAACTGGAAATCACCTATTTCAGTGCCCCAGTTCACCATCCCAACGACATTTTACAGATTAGGGAACAAAGGCCTAAGGCCAGTAAACTACTGGGACAAGGGAAGCAGCTAGCCATAGCAGGGAGACCAGACCTCCTTTTCTAACACTCACAGCACACTAGAAATCCAGGGCTATTGTTAGCTGTATGTTTTATGTTTTGCTGTTGGTTAGTTTTGCCTTTGTTTTTAAGAAAATCTAGGTTGTTGTGCTTTTTTTTAACCTTTTAAAATGTTTTTATTGACAAGCAAGACAGAACAGAAAAGTATTATACCAATATTCACATTTCCACCAAACATTTCTAAGAACATTATACTTTTCCAATAGATTTTTTTTTTTTAAGATTTATTTCAGAGACAGAGAGAAAGAGCACAGCAGGGGGAGGGGCAGAGGTAGAGGGAAAATAAATCCTCAAGCAGACTCCCCGCTAAACACAGAGTCTGGCTCAGGGCTTGCTCCCAGGACCCTGAGATCATGACCTGAGCCAAAATCAAGAGTCGGAAGTGTAAGTGACTGAGCCACCCAGGCACTCCTCAGATAGATTTTAAATTAAAATTTACTAGAGATAAGAGAGCAGTGTTTGTGACTTTTATGACTTTAAAAAAAATTTTTTTAAGATTTATTTATTTAGGAGAGAGAGAGTGTGTGCACAAGAGTGGAGGTAGGAGCAGAGGGAGAGGGAGAAGCAGACTCCCCGCTGAGCAGGGCACCTGATGCAGTCTTAAAAGAAGTCAATCCCAGGACCCCAAGATCATGACCTGAGCCAAGTGTAGACACTTAACCAACTGAGTCACTCGGGCGCCCCTGATTTTATGACTTTTAAAATCTTGATTATAGAAAAAAAAAATGCTCACCCTTAAACAGAAATACTCATTTCTAGTTCCTGATATTTTCAAAAGTGAAAGAGCTGAACTTATCTACTGGGAACTAACATATTTTAAAACAACAGTCTCATGGGGCACCTAGGTAGCTCTGTGTGGAGCCTGCTTAAGATTCTCTCTCTTTCTCTCAGGGGATCCCTGGGTGGCTCAGCGGTTTGGTGCTTGCCTTTGGCCCAGGGCACGATCCTGGAGTTCCAGGATCGAGTCCCACATCAGGCTCCCTGCACAGAGCCTGCTTCTCCCTCTTCCCGTGTGTGTGTGTGTGTGTGTGTGTGTGTGTCTATGTCTACCATGAATAAAAAAAAAAAAAGATTCTCCCTCTCCCTCTCCTGCTCCTGCTCACTCACTCTCTTAAAAAAAAAAAAAAAAAACACTCGATTTATTACACAAATAATAAATATTATGGGCAGTTTAATGAGGAAATGTAAGGATACTAAAAATAAAGTTAAAGTGATCATTTCATGTTTTAAGTAAAAATGATGTTATTCTGAAGACCTACATTTGCTATGTTTACTAGCTCAATATATATTAAGTACAAGTTACTTTTTACTAAAATAATTTTTCTCATTTTACTTAACACCACACTTGGTTGCATTTAATGCCACTGATAACATATGCAAAACTTAATTGGATCCGATATAACTAGGCAATTTTCTAAAAGAAAATTCAACCATATATCTGCTCCTTAAGGCACTGTTAATGAAATTATTCCAACTGAATTGGGGAGATAAAATTTTAGCATAAGCTAATGACAATCATCCAATTTATTTATTCACTGGCCACTTCTTACCAGTTTTTAATCCCCAGTTTACGTCATCTTATATACCCAGAAAAGGGATATATATATATGTGTGTGTGTGTATGTGTATACACGCCCCAGACAAGAGGGTCATGTTCCCCATAACATAAACACACGTGTGCAGTACACACACATACACACACTTGCACACATGGAATGGATATATGCTTGCCCAAAAATGGTTGGACACAGATGGAGATACACATCCAGAATCACTTTTCTGACAATTGGCATCCAAGTTAAAGCTCATTAATCTGAGATTCAACCATCTACTTAAAGAAAATATAAACATATATACCAATGTAAATATAAACATAAGTATAAGCATACACATAAGAATAAAGAATAGCTTCGACATAGTCTTCCAGTTAGTCTACAAGACAACAATGAAAATCACATAGCCAACACTTAGAGTAAAGTCATCTTCTAAAAGGATATTTATGAAACTTCTCTAGAGGCTAATGATCAGAAAGATTCTCTCCATATATTACACATGTAACAAACATTCTTTACACTGGATACATGACCATAAGGCATTAAGTGTGTCCCCTTGATGCAGCTTACCCTTTAAAAACCACTAAGGTGTAAATGACCATTACATGTTTGTTCCCCATACTCTTCCAAACTACCCTCCAGAGATGACTATAGTGTGCTATAGTGCTTTATAGTGTGCTATAGTCATCTCTGCAAACTACAGCTGATCATGACAAAGCCCTGGACCTCTGAGAGCTGACTGCAACTTGAAGGACAGAAGACAAACTGCTCTAAAGGACACACAGGCCTGCCACAATCTTGATAACTTTTCTGATGTTCCAATCAAACTTGCTCTTTGGCTTTAACAAATCATTTAAAGTTCTTTCCAGTGCCCTTGCTTTTTCACATCTCCACTATTTTCCATTCCCTACTTCTTGGCTTTACATGCCCTCAACTTTGTCCAGTCAATGAAAATACACATTCCTTTTTCCAAGCTCAGGCTAAGTGACCCCAGGGAGATCTTCCCCCTTCCTCTTTTGCTGTATTACCTCTACCATGACACTCAGAATTTATTCTTTTTTTTTTAACTTTTTGCCTCCCAGTCTCCTCTCAAGCTCCTTAGTGGCAAGGGCCAGTGTCCTTTCCCTAAAACAAAGCACCAGTTAAGCGGATGCTCAGTGTTTCCTGACTTTTTGCCACTCTCAAGTGATGAATCATATTCCTGATCCTCCAGAATAGCAGGTGTGGAGGAAAGGAAGGATATGGGCAAAAGAAAAATACTCCCACATTTTTCATTTCCATTCACCCAGGAATCCATTGCAACCTGAATCCTATTTTTATCGTGATATAAGTGCTTGGACAAAAGTTGCCACATTTTCCAGTCCTTACCTGCTTGGTCCTCTCTGAAATTTTTGAAATTTTTGACCAGATCCTTGAAACACTCACTTCCTTTGGCTTTCATGAATCCAACTAATTTCCAAGGATTTTCTACCTCGTGCTCTTGCCAAACCTCAGAGTGACATTCTCTACAACTCCATGTTTTAGTGCTTCCACATTTTTCCCTGAGGGAACCACCTTCACTCAAGGCTTTAAAATCTTCCTTGTGCGGTGCTGAACCACAACTCCATTTTAAGCATCTCTCGTGAGCTCTGAAACTCTACAATGAACCAGCTATTCAACAAATCCATTTGGCAGCCCTCAAACACAATTTGTCCAAAGCTTAATCTTCCAACATCTTCTTGGCAGACCTGCTTCTCCTCCAGTTCCCCATCCAACCAACTGTCCAAAATGTGGGAGTTGTCTGTGGTTGTACTCCCCTTATTCAACCAATCCCCAAGCTTTATGTGTTCTGCCTTGTACCTGTTCAAGAGAGACCTCATGAATCCCATGCCTTTATTTCTCTATCCCCACTACCACCACCTTGATCCAGGCCACCATGCTCTATCAGACATAGTACTGCTGTATCTTAATTACCTTGCCTCTAGCCTTGCCCTCTCTAGTCCACGTAGCCCAATCAGATCGTGTCACTTTCCTTCCCTCTTTAAAATCTATGTAACAATAGAAACTTGTAACTAAATAGAGGCAAGTTGGAGGACCCAGACGCAGAGGGGTTTACTACAATGAATGACCTCAGTGAGGAGTTCTAGTTCCAGGGCCCAGTTTAGAAGTCTCAAAAACACAAGATCAAATTCATGACTCCCTCTTTAAAATGGTTCTGTCTCCCAACATTCCTATTTCAGTTCCTAACTCCATTTTCCCTTAGCCTTCCAAACTAGAACTGTCAGCCAACTCTCCCTTATTTCTCAATCTCTCTGTCTCCACTGCCAGTCACAAATTCTATCCACTCTATACACAAAACCTCATATCCATCCTGTAGCATCACGTCAATTTCAACCTTGATTTGCCCCCAACCAGCCCACTATAACTGAACTTTCTGCCGGCACCTCTCTGGGCAGCCAGAGTATTCCGAACTTTTATTACTTATTGCCTATCTTTCAAGGACACCCTCAACACACACACACACACACACACACACACACACACACACACAATTTAGCTCTAGCCTTAAATATCAAATAGTCTGTTCTCAGTAGGTTGGACTATGAATTATTCTATCACTCACATGGGTTTTGACCTCACTCCTTGCTTCAAACAGCCCCTTCCATTCCACTTCAAATCCCAGCCTTCCAAGCCCAGATTCCACCTCCTTGAAGTTTTCACTGACCATTATAAATCTCAGCAATCTCACCCTTTTCTTTATCCCAGCATCCTTCTGTTATATTTTTCATGTAATATTTATCATCTACTACTTTACAAAGCCAGCTGCCGTTCAGTGTGCATAAATCACTTTTGACTGGATACCCATTGAGTTCTATGAGGGAGAGAATGCCTACCATGACCCAGAAAGTTTCAAGAGTTATCCTTTTTAATGTACCTTGTATAGTGAGTACCCAGTTCATAGCCAGGCACTCTACTATGTACAATTGCTTGGTTATGCAGCTAATACTTCATTCTTTGAGGATATGAATGTGTCTTGCCCTTCTTTGTATTCTTTGAAACCCACCAAATAAGATGTCTACCATTGTATACCCTCAAGTACTTACTGGTGTGTTGAAATTATTAATTTTTCATTTAACCTTTAAGACAGTGTTTTTGTTTCAAAAATAATACTGCCAACAATTCTGCTAATATTAAGAAAGTATGAATCACTAATGAACTACAAACACACTAATTAGATATTTACAGGATGATGTTTTATTTAAAACTAATTTTATGAATTAAAAATATAATTTGAAGGCCAAGGAAAATATCATAATCCCTCTAAGCACATCTTTGGGTGGTTTACTCAAAGAAGACACCTAAAGTGATGTTATCCTGATGGGTGTAATAAAACACTATCTTGGATGAACAATATCAGGCTGACCTTTCAAACTGTCAGTAGGCAAGGCTGTATTTTTCAAAATGTAATAGGTCCATTTGTCTGATTCAGGTTTTCCTTATGAAGTGGTCACTCTATTTCTTTTCAAGATATGCTCAGTCCGTAAGTCCATCAGAAGCTCATTTACCAGCACTTCTCAAAGAGAAACTCCTACTTTTCAGATCACTCCCTGTAAGTCTCCCTAACTTGGTGGGGGGAAGGGAGGGGGACCCTGGGGATGTCACTAATGTGCTTAGAAAGAAATGTTCTCAGGCTCCCCCACCTGCTCCACCCATACCTCTGTCACTGTGCTGTCTGACATAGATAGCTGCCTGAGTCCCTCCATCAGTCTCACTAACATGCTACTGGCACCTCCTGTAACATCCACAGCAGTCTTATCAAGCCCAGAACACAGAGGGCAAAACCTCTTCCAGGTCCATGCCATGCTCGGGCAAATCAGCCCTAAAACAAAGGGCTGCTCTTTACTCCCTTCCCTTAACTAAGGCTGTATGTGATATAGCCCTTTCTTCCTCTTTTGTTTACATTTCTTCTTGCTGTTTCTCTTACAGTCATCTCCCAAAAAGAATCAAGCTCACATCCCCAAGGACAGTTTTCTGACAGACAACTAGTCTAAATTGATCCTCCCCACTTTTACATGACTTGTTCTCTACAGTTACTAAGGGCTGGAAAACTCAGTGAAAAGATTAACTGACCAATAAATACTGTAACAGTTCATCACAGCCACCATTTATCGAGCATTTATAACACCAGACCTGGTGCTAAGATCCTGTAATCCAAGTTCTACTGCTACCACCTCCACTTTACTGATGAGGAAAACAAGGCTTAGAAGGATTAATCTACTTGAGTAAGAAGGGTAACAGAGGTGACATCCAAGGCCAGACCAATGTGACTCCAAAGCCTAAAATATGCTTTCCAGGCCCATATTCCATTCCTGTTTCCGGACCAATCACCACAAAGATGCCAACCAGAATGAAGTGAGGGGCCTAATAAACCCCTCTCTCTCCAAGGACATATACAATGACTATTGCAATTATTGGAGGGTAATCCAAATTTTGGAAGAAAAAGTCTTCTGCCGGCTGCTAACAAAACAAATTCCAATATTCACACAGAGTAATTCTCTAAGCTACCCTTCCTACCTCTATCCATTTTTAAAGCTCACAATTGGAAACAAAAAAATCACTGAGATCTCAAACTAAAATTACAATGTGCACCAACCAAAAGCATTTTAAGACAAAAGCATTTTAAGACAAAAGCATTTTAAATAAAATATAGATATAAAGAACAAAGCCGTTAAGCCACTACTAAGTTTTCCTTTGATTCTTCTTACAAAGAACTTCATGAATCAAAAAGTAAAGTACCTATTTATATTTCACAAAACTCAATATTTCCGAATTGGTTACTTTACAATATGCTTTTTAGTCGTGGCATATTCCTAGTTGTGTCAAAAAGAAGGCTGCACAACTGTGGATTTTATATGTGTGATTATGTTACATTTTCACATTACTGATGAAGCTAACAAGTTTTAATATTGTGCATTTATTAAAGTTTAAGTGTTCATATTTTAAATTATAAAGTCCTATTAGTTAATTGTGGAAAATAGAAGGTCGCTTACTTCATTTGCAGTTCTTAAAAACAAAAGTATGGGGCAGCCCTTGTGGCTCAGCAGTTTAGCGCCGCCTTCAGCCCAGGGTGTGATCCTGAAGACTTGGGATCGAGTCCCACGTCAGGCTCCCTGCGTGGAGCCTGCTTCTCCCTCTGCCCCCCACCCCCCCCCCCCTCTGTCTCTAATAAATAAATAAAATCTTAAAAAAAAAAAAAAAGAAGTATGTGAGAAACAGAAGTGCCAGGCTACCCCTTCCAGATAAGGCCCTCACTGCATTCTCCAAAGGAAGACTCCTCACGCCCTCACACTTACCCAAAATCATGTTCCCTCCCTAAATATCATGGTCCCTGGAACAGGAAGCAGTAGTGGTCCATATCCAAGGAATGATCCATACATGAATGTAAAAGCCTGATCCTCTTGCCTTATCCTGGAGCAATTCTGAAGGGACTTGCCAGCTCCAGTGCCTGCCTGTGTGATCTGCCCATGGCTCTACTGCAACTTAACTTCCCTTGACGCTCAGTCCTGCCTTCTATCACCCTCACAGGTATTGTCCAATTTGGCACACAAATCTGAGTTTCAAAGTAGGCTTCCTGAGCAACCTGAGTTACAATGAATATGTCTGTAAGGAGGTGGCACTTAAAGCCAGGCATCTAAAAGCATGGCCTAAAGAACAAAGTATTTGAGCTGAGGCCCTACAAGACTTTAAAAGAGCCCCTGAGCAAAGGAAGAGCTTAGCCCCACCCTTATTCTATCTTAGAGCCTGTTTCTTAACAGAATAATTAAATGAAAAATACCAGCCACATCTACAGACAGTTGTAAGTTGGGAAACTGCAGGAAAAAAAAAATTCCTAACAAAGAAGTTTCAGTAAATAGCTGAGCATTAAAAATGTAAGCAACTAAAAAAAAAAAAAAAAAGTAAGCAACTGGGCAGCCCAGGTGGCTCAGTGGTTTAGCACTGCCTTCAGCCTGGGGAGTGATCCTGGAGACCAGGGATTGAGTCCCATGTCGGGATCCCTGCATGGAGCCTGCTTCTCCCTCTGCCTGTGTCTCTGCTTCTCTCTCTTCTCTGTGTATTCTCATGAATAAATAAATAAAATCTTTAAAAAAAAAAAAATGTAAGCAACTTGAGCACCTGGGTAGCCAGTCAGTTAAGCATCTGTCTTTGGCTCAGGTCATGATCCTGGGGTCCTAGGATTGAGCCCCACATGAGCCCCGCATCAGGCTCCCTGCTCTGTAGTGAGCCTGCTTCTCCCTCTCCCTCTGCCTGCTGCTCCCCCTGATTATGACTACACTCTTTCTCCCTGTGTCAAATAAATAAAATCTTAGAATAAAAAATGTAAGCAACTCTTTTTCATCTGGGATTCAAAATACAGTTCAGTATCCACACACATGTAAATTAATATCCTAAGCAATCATAACAATCAAGTAACTTTTTGTCTTAAATCATTTCAGAACTTAGTAAAAACAATAACTGCACAAAACTTGATTTTCAAGAAAGAATATATTTTGTGTTACTTAATCCACTGAAATATTTCTAAGTTCTAAGTGTGTCTTACACAATACTGGTGGGGTTTTTTTTCCCTGAAAAGAAAAAGATACTATGAATTATTAGTTGATGTCAACTATAGGCAACATAAAAGAAATATTTACTCCTTAATACTAACTTCTCTAAAATACTCAAGAGATAACACAGTAAGCAGTAAAATGATGTTTCTAATACTAGAGGATCAAATGAGTGATTTTCAAACTGTTTTCTATGCCTCCCCCCATCCTCCATCTGGGACCCAGTATTTCTTGATAAAAGTGCTTAAGGAAAGGGGTTCCTGAGAGAGAGTGTCCCATCAAACACATTTCAGCCAGGTCAGCTCTTCCTTCATTTTCAGTTTTATATATTGACCTTCTAAAGAAATTTTCAGAAAGTCTGAAAACTTCTGTTTTCTTAAAGTGATTAGCATAGTGCCTAGCACATGTAAAAGGACTTCTCTAAGGGGCACCTGGGTGGCTCAGTTATTTAAGCATCTGACTCGATTTCAGCTCAAGAGATGATCTTGGAGTCCTGGGACTGAGCCCTGTGTTGAAGTCTCCTTGAGATTCTCTCCCTCTACCTTTGCCCCTTCCCCCATCATGTGTTTGAGTTCTCTCTCTCTAAAATAAATAAATCTTTTAAAAAAGGGACTTCACTAAATAGAATGTTGTCACCAAAAACAAACAAAACATACTTCACCACCGTAGTCAAGCCCTACTCCTTAAAATACAAGCTTACAAAGCATGAAGACATTTGAGATCTTAGAAGTAAGAGATAAATCAATTTATAAGCCTATCTGTAGATATGCAGTCAGTCACACACACACACACACACACACCTTCTTCCTATATGCTCAAGTCAAGAATAATTTTGGCAAAACAAATATTAAGTAATACGTATTTTCTACAAAATGCTTTCTAAACAGTAAAATTAAAACTGAAAAGGAGGGAAGAAATATGGGGGAGAAAAGATAAGCTAGGCAAAGTAATTGGTAAACTATGACATAGAGAGGGAAACATGCACAGAAAGACTAAGATAAACACCCAATAGGAGAATCTGATCTCTGGATTGAGCCATGCTTCTAGCTTATCCCAACCATATACACTAGCAAATATCCTTTTATTTCAACTGGGAGCCAAGAATCCTTATAAATACAAGATCTATGAGGTCTTGAATGTAATACATGCAATATATATTTATTAAGTGAATTGTATGTATATCAATCAATGTTATTGATTGAGCACTTATGATGCATCAGAAGCTGTGGTACATGCTTGTATATTGTATTTTATCTGATCCACACAAGTACCTTAGAACTATCAGAGTGTTTTAGGAGAGGAAATTGAGGCATGGAGTTTATAATTACCCAGGTCACATGCTCAGCAAAAATATTGCCGGAACTCAAAACACAAGACTCAGGTATAAAAAACTCATGCCCTTAAATACCACACAACACTGCATACCTAATGAAAAAAGCATCAAACTAAGTTTAACTACCTATCTTGAATAATCCGACACTTCTTAGTATACTTCTACAAAATCTCACAGCTAAATAAAATTAAACCAAGTCCAAAATACTATAACCCATTCTTAATTTTTCTAAAAACATCCAGGAGAAACTTCTTTCCTGATTTTAGAACTTTTCATAGCTTAAGACATGTCCTCTTAAATCTCACCTTTTTCATTCTCTAGCGAATAAATCACTGTGTTCAGACACAGTTTCAGGAAGAAGGATTCAAGGTACCATCTAAATTCTGTGTCTCCCAGCAGTTAACCACTAACACATATAACACCTGAAAGGGAGAATTATATTTTATGTATCCTTGAAACCCCTAGTCTATTATATGCAGATGTATCATGCCAAGTTCAGGCTTCAAGTCATTGCTTGAAAAATGATTTATTTTCATGAGATTGTTAAAATAATAGTAACTGGAAATATTCCTCTAGTACTTTATAGTTTACAAAGCACTTTTACACAAAGTATATCCCTGGACCCTCTTAGCAATCCCATAAGGAGACAGAGAATAAATCACACCTCCATTTGGCAGTTAAAATCATGATGAAAGAAGTATAGTGATTTGGCCTAAGTCATTCAGCTGATTTTAAAACAGGTCTTCTAGCTTCAAAGTCAATGTTCATTCCAAGAAAATAAACATTTTACCACTGACTATTAAGGCAGTTTTCTAGCTGCTTATTTAAAGCATTCTTTCTCCCCTAAACCTTTATGCCAGAAATGTTTAAATAAATCATAACCTCTTCTAAAATCTCTTCAGTACAACTCTGTGTTCATGAACACTTATTTAGCAAAATCTGCCACACTCAGTGCCCAGAAAAATATGTCTCAGGGCTTCTACGTGGAGATGTGCACCTGTAGCTACTCAGAAATTTCAGAAAGAGATTGAAAGAAAAAAATGAATGTTCTCAGAAAGAAAATGAATGTTCTTAATAGCTACACTATAGATAAAAATCTTTATAAAGTGCTCTATATATTTCCTTGTCTGCCCTTAAACAGACTGTTCCAAACCAAACTCTCCTGATTCAACAAGAATTATTTACAAAGCCTCAGTCCTATAACCAGGACCTATGTTAAGTGCTGATAATTCAAACGCAGACAGAAACCCTAACTTCAAGACAGACACAGGAAAGAGTGAGGAGGTAGTCAGAAGCACCTGAGAGGTGCAAAAATATGGGCAGCATATGGTTCAGAAAGCCTTGGGCAAAAAATAAGGAATACACTGGCAGAGAACAGCAGAGAGCACCATAGACTTAGTCAGTTTTGAAATGATATCCAAAACTTGATACCTGAGGGTAGAATTGAAGAAGAAGAAGTTGAAGTTCAACACCGACGTATAAGACTAGAAGGAAAAGACACATTGCTAGGGTCAGAGATGTCAAGCACAGGCGAGGTCACCCCTGGAGAAATGTAAAGGCAACTATCCCACATACAACTCAACAAGGAGAAGACAGCATAAAAGGAAACCAGTGCATATATATATATATATATATATATATATATATATATATATATATGTGCATGCACATAGAAAATCTTATGTTGCCTCCTCATCTTCCCATTTTGTAGACAGAGTAAGTAAAAATATTCCTGTGGTTCTGATTACAAATCACAGAATTAGAACATTAGAGATCATCCCGATTAACTTTGTCATTTGTGGGTGAGGAAACCAGAGTCCAAAAAAGTATAGTTACTGGGGCATCTGGATGGCTCAGTCCATTGAGCATCTGACTCTTGGTTTCAGCTCAGGTTATGATCTCAGGGTCCTGGAATGGAGTTGGTTAGGGATAATCTCCCTCTCCCCCAACTCCTCCTCTAAAATAAATAAATAAAATATTTAAAAACAAAGAAGTACAGTTATTTGTCCAAAGCCACAAACACTAGTAGCAGAATAAGGAGTAGAGCCCAGATTGCTGGTCCCTTGAATCTAAGCTATGCTACCAGACACTGCCTACCTCCCAGTATTTACATGAATTTGTATTGCCTCTACCACCTTTCAAAGCTCACTTAAAATATATTATGATGAGTACTAAAATGAATTTTAATGATAATAGAATTTATCTCCAAATTATTTATGCTGAACTAATATAATCTTTCATAAATCTACTGGGAAATATACTTAAGAGTCATTTATATCATTCTTATCCTACAGTAGTTATCTTAGAAGGTGGAATGTAGATTAGTGGTCATAACTCACTGCTGGGTTTTATTATTTTATCATTATAAATAATGGTCAAGGTTAAAGATAATAGTGATATTATAAATCTACCATTAATGCATATAATTAAGTCTATATGTCTATAATAACTAATAGAGTAATTAACTACAGAAAATATAGATGCTAGCAGAAAGAAATTCTTTGAAAATGGGCATAATTATTCTCATTCATGAATAGTGGTACTCTTTCACAAAGCCACAAGACTCAAGAATCAGTCTTTTCCCTGACTAGAATGCTGTACCTTAAGTGATCTTTAGGAGATAACATAATTCTGTTGGGGGGGAGTGGGGAGGATCATCTTTCTTGATAAGAAAGTAGAGACACCATATAAACTCCTCAAATAGTGGGGGATAAAGGGAAAAAAATAAAATTAACCTCTCTAATACTATAATCTCAAATTATTGTCCCAGGCATTCTCATTAGCTGACTTCTAAAACACCTCCAGGAAAGTTCTGCTACTAACTTTTCAGATTTTTTAAGGAAAATATAGTATATAGTTGCCTATATACTAGATTTTACCAACATGTTGAATTTACCCAATTCATTTAATTTTGTTCACACTGAAACTGAATGTCAGAAGAGCAGGTAGGTAATTACACAGCTGAGAAACTGCCTAGGTGCCTATGGATTGCTTAAAATATTTCTCTAAGTCTCTCAAAGTTAAGTCCCAAAACTACTAAAGGATGACATTCCAACAGATGTTACAGTGGTGTTGTAGAAACATGACGGAGACCCACGGGGCCTAAAGTGTGTGCTCAAAACTGGCCCCCAGTAAACACCTATGTAATGAATAGTCCCGCCATACCATTCTGTCACAAAAGCCTCTCTGAGTCCTAAACCACCTACTAAAAATGCGTAATTTTTATTTATTCCATTAAGAGAGCAGAATGTTAAGAATTTATCAAATAGAATGTGCAAGTAAAACACCTTTAAAATAAGTTAAACAGCTTCCCCCTAATTTTTTTAGATCACACAACTCCATATGAAATGAGAACTGCCTGGGGATGCCTGAGTAGCTCAGTGGTTGAGCATCTGCCTTTGGCTCAGGGCATGATCCCAGTATCCGAGGATCGAGTCCCACATCTGGCTCCCTGTGAGGAGCCTGCTTCTCCCTCTGCCTATGTCTCGCCCCTCTCTGTGTGTGTCTCTCATGAATAAATAAATAAAATCTTTAAAAAATAAAAAAAAAAGAAATGAGAACTGCCTGGATTTTTCTTGTAGGTCCTAAGAACTTTGCTCTTCCACCTAAAACTTGCCTTCCAACTAAATATCATTTTTTATAAATTTATTTTTTATTGATGTTCAATTTGCCAACATATAGAATAACACCCAGGGCTCATCCCATCAAGTGCCCCCCTCAGTGCCCGTCACCCAGTCACCCTCACCCCCCCGCCCACCTCCCCTTCCACTACCCCTCGTTCGTTTCCCAGAGTTAGGAGTCTCTCATGTTCTGTCTCCCTCTCTGATATTTCCCACTCATTTTTTCTCCTTTCCCCTTTATTCCCTTTCACTATTTTTTATATTCCCCAAATGAATGAGACCATATAATGTTTGTCCTTCTCCGATTGAGTTACTTCACTCAGCATAATACCCTCCAGTTCCATCCATGTTGAAGCAAATGGTGGGTATCTGTCGTTTCTAATGGCTGAGTAATATTCCATTGTATACATAAACCACATCTTTATCCATTCATCTTTCGATGGACACCGAGGCTTCTTCCCCAGTTTGGCTATTGTGGACATTGCTGCTATAAACATCGGGGTGCAGGTGTCCCGGCGTTTCACTGCATCTGTATCTTTGGGGTAAATCCCCAGCAGTGCAATTGCTGGGTCGTAGGGCAAATCTATTTTTTTTAATATTTTATTTATTTATTCATGAGAGACACACATAGAGAGAGAAACGCAGAGACACAGGCAGAGGGAGAAGCAGGCTCCATGCAGGGAGCCCGACATGGGACTCGATCCTGGGTCACCAGGATCACACCCTGGGCTGAAGGCAGCGCTAAACCGCTGAGCCACCCGGGCTACCCGGCAGATCTATTTTAACTCTTTGAGGAACTTCCACATAGTTTTCCAGAGTGGCTGCACCAGTTCACATTCCCACCAACAGTGTAAGAGTCATTTTTGATTAGGAACTTTGCCGAATTTGAAATTTTGGAGAAAATTTACAACTTTACATCTCACATGATAAAATCCCAAGAGCAAGTAATAATGGCAAAATGGAGATGGAGATTATCCCCAAATTGCTGTACCTCAACACCTAATCAGCAGGAGAACTTGGAAAAAGAGCTACTATTTTTTAACTTGGAGGCAAGAAAGCTACTGGGCTGACACAAGCACCTGAAGAGCATCCTATCATGTTCACATCCAACTGAAATATCATCTTTCTGGTCCAGGTGATGCTTTGCATAAGCTTCTGTCTGTGTTTCCCTGCACATACATGCATTACAGAAAATAGAATTAATTGATACTTAAATTTCCCTAAGACTAAAACCCACAAAAAACAAGTTTAAAACATGAAACTGGCTAACTACAAAGGATACCAGGATAACTAACAATTACATATGTTAAATGTACTAACAAGTACATAATAATGTACTACATGATGTATTATACAAAGCGGTGCATCTTTAAGTCATGGCTCAGAAAGATGAGGAAAGAGGCTCAGAAACACAGGAAGTTACAAGTTAAGAACACGTGTTAACAATAACATTCTTTTTGCCATGCCCATCACCCAAAGAGCAGTAACAGGCCTCCTGATTCATCCCTTCTCTCCTACACTTGTCATTTATTTAAAAGAGGCTGGACCACAGATCATTACTATTACCTAATACTCTACATACATGAGGTCAACTTTCACTCTTAACTATTTCCAGCATACCTTCCAAACAAATGCTCAAAGAAGTAAAAATGACTAACAAATTCTTTAGGACTACAATATCTATCAATCCATGGCCCATAAAATGGTCGGCAAGCCACTTTAGACATACCAGTCAACTACTAGCTTTATGGTTTTGAGCAAAACCATGGGCAGAATGGAAGACAATTATTACACTGAAAAACTTTCATATAAATTTCATATAAATTATATTAAAAACTTTCATATAAATTTCATATAAATCTGAATTCACCAGATAAAGGGAAGAAAATCCTCATCAATAGGTTCATATTGCCCAAATTTAGAACTCCTAAGCAAATGAATATTAAATATGTAACTTGCCAAGACTTGGGCTCTCCAAAGTGGAGATAATTAATGCTGTAGAGGTCCATATCCTCGGTGTGCCACGCGAATGTGGTTTTCCACATGCCAAAATAGAGATAAGGAGTATTTACACCCTCTATAGAAATACCGCACTCTTCCTCAACCACATCCAAGACTGTATTTAGGCGAGCTATGTTCCATTCATCCACATCCTGGAACCAAGAGAGAGAGAGGAAAAAAAATCAAACATTAATAAACTAATAACAACAACATTTACTAATCAAACTATCATGTGCCAAAACTATCACTGTATATTTGAATTCACGGAGAAATGAAAAATAAAGTAATCATTACTCAGGTGATATATATATATATATATATCAATCAGTAATTATCCAAGATTACTATTGGCATTATGTGGTTCTTTGTGAACATTAATATGAAAGTATACCAAAACCATACCAACTCCAAATGGAAGTGCAGGTTAAGGCCCCACCCTCATGTGCTATTAGCAAAAAATCACTGATTGAAAGAGTATGACTAGGAGTATATGCTTTCCATCTTCAGCACGCCTTTTATTTGAGGGGGGAGGTATTTTTTTGTTTTTTAGTTTATTTGTACATTAGTTTAGAAGTCATGTTCAACATTGGACTGATCATTTCAAGATACCAATGGCAAAATATATCTTATGCACTCCCACCGCATCCATCCCCATTTCAATTTTAGCATGTGATATATCATTTCCTAAAAATTCTACCTCTAATTATAGGAAAAACTCTTAGCATTCTTTTAAACCACAAGTCATTATACTTTTACTATTCCTTCAACTAAATATTCTTATGTTGCTGGGAAATTTTAAAAACAAAATAACTGATAAAAAAATACTTATCCAAGCTTTAGTAAAATTGCTGGAACAATATAGTTTTTTTTTTTAAAGGGATCATGGATTTATCTATTTTTTTTTAAAGATTCCATCTATTCATGAGAGACCCAGAGAGAGAGAGGCAGAGACACAGGCAAAGGGCGAAGCAGGCTCCATGCAGGGAGCGTGACATGGAACTCGATCCCCAGTCTCCAGGATCACACCCTGGGCTGAACACGGCGCCAAACCGCTAAGCCACCCGGGCTGCCCTAACAATGTAGTTTTATAGCAATAATGGTGATGACAGAAAAGGATGGAGTCACTGATACTAAAGTTATGGTGATAGGAAAAGATTCTGGTTTTTTTTTTTAATTTTTTTATTATTTATTTATGAGAGTCATACAGAGAGAGAGAGAGAGAGAGAGGCAGAGACATAGGCAGAGGGAGAAGCAGGCTCCATGCACCAGGAGCCTGACGTGGGATTCGATCCCGGGTCTCCAGTATCGCACCCTGGGGCCAAAGGCAGGCGCCAAACCGCTGTGCCACCCAGGGACCCCCAAGATTCTGGTTTTATTAGAACTTACTAATTATTCAATCATAACTCACAACTGCTTAAGAGTTTTACAAACTGAGTATTTTTCCTACATACCTTTTCATAATGAAACATAAACATTAGGAATTAGGCCCATTCCTATGTAATCATGAGGAAACTGCAATGTCTTTAAATCGACTTCAATCTCCTTGCGGTACTATTAAAGAGGGGCATTAAATGTGTTCCTGTATACCGATAAGGCTTTTTCCAATGACTACACCAATGACCACAAAGATGACCACATCTAATATTTCCCTTATACACTAAAAACTTCCAGGGTTGTTCTGTTTTCATTTTGGTCTCTAGATGATTCTCTCATCAGTACTAATTGTACTTCCTCAAGATTTGGGTTAAGAAAATTTTTGATGCAGCAGTTAGTGAAGCTCTGCCTCAGGTAACATAATTAAAAGTCTCAGGGGGAATAACTTAATTCCCAAATTCCCCTAAGCAGCCACTCTATCTACAACTTAAACCCCACAATGGCAAGTTTGCTATTTGGAAATTGATCAAAGTAGTATCTTTTTTATAGAAGATCCTAGGTTCCAACTTGTGAAACCTCATAAAAAATTAAATCAAATTCTATAAAATGTTTTTATCTCACTCTATATATAGCAATGCAGTCTCTTAACTCTAGTCCAATCAGATCTCCGTCCAATCACTCTAATAATAGAGTCCTATTTGAAAGTCATTACTGAGGCAAAGAGTCTAAAGTAATAAATGAGCACCATATTATAGGAATCATTTTAAACCGAATGAGCTTGAGAATTTAGGAACAAACTATTCCTCTAAATTCCTACATTTGGAGAATTCTTATCTTTATTTCTGACTGACATTATCTTTCAGAAATAACTGAGAATGAATCCCTTGACATCCTTTGACCTGCAGCTCTAAAGGGAAGAAGGTAGGGAAGTAAGAGTGCTGAGAGAAGACCTAGATTACAGCCTCAGGTCTGCCACGGACCAGGGCAAAAATCTCTGAGGCTTTCTGAGCTTCCAGTCTTTCTTCATGAAAACATGAGAGCAACAGTATCTTCCTACATCTTTCAGATTTGCTCAGACTACTGAATAGACTAATGGACACAAAATCTTTGGAAAATAACACCTACTATTTCTTAGAACCCATGAAATAAACATTTCCACTATTCTCTAATAAATATTACTGAAAAGCCTCCCCAAACAATGAGATAAGTGATAATAAAGTCCTGGCGGGAGGGGAAGTCCTGTGAAATTCACTACTGGTTCATTAATGGGCAGGTAGCATATCTGCAGTACTTTCTTCTGGACAGAGCCATGGTTGCCATGATGCTGAAACTTAATTTTAAACTTTTAATAAAATAAAAAGTCATATCATTTCAACTAAAGAAGTTATTAAAATATTAAGAATAACTGACATAACAGACTAAAAATAAATATTACTGCTTCAAAATTCCTTCTCCTATCTGTGTTCTATACTTCTATACTATTGAATGAACTACCTAACTGCGCTGCTCAAACACTGAAGAGCCAGGTCACCCTCACAGATTTAGATAAGGAGTACATCTAGTCTGTCATTTAGATGAAGTATTATACCATACTCTACCCCAGTCCAATACACATACATACTAAACCTATTCAAAACAATCCTGTAAAATAGGTAACATTATACCCAAAGAGCAAATGGAAAAACTAATATACCTAGCTTGTAGGTGGCAAAGATAAACCTAAGTCTGATTCCTGAGCCTAAACTCTATGCTCCCAGTTCTGAACATCTTAAAATGTATTGTCTTTTCTCAGCCTTTTCAACAAAGATCCAAGGAGTTAAAATTTAGGACAGGCAAACATAAAGTTCCCACATTCTTCCCACCCATAGGTACAGCCATCCTAAACAAACACCGGAAAAGCTTAAAATGCAAGCCTGCTTTACTTGTGGGGGAGGTAACAAAATTCATTTAGTGTAAAAGCAGTCTCCACAAAGACCCTATCTACAAACAAGCCCCACAAAGACAGGTCAGAATTTACCAAAATATTCAAAGCTTACAGCCATTGAGTCTTAGCAGAAAGTCTGCACACCAGCCCAAGTTCATAGACAAATGGCTCTTCCCAGATTCTATCCCCTCAAATAAAGCTCTCTCTCCCACATGTCTTTCAATAGGTACTTGAGCAGTATTTGTAATTCACCTGACTTCGCCTGGGCACATGTTTCCTGCCAGGTGGCACTCCCTTCACTGCATTCACCCATTCAATATTCTGGACCTATTTACCCAGTATCTGTCAGGTTTTCTAAAATAATTCAAAATTGGTCCATGATTTGTGCATATTTGCATAATTGAGAATTTATGAAGGATTTTTCCTTTCAAACTCTGTATCTTCCACCTATCAGGAATCAGATGGCAGTTTGAAAGAATTCTTAAACCTTCATTACCATAACCAGAGTCAGGAGCTGTTTGAAGACCAGGCGTTGGATTTCATAGAGGGAGTAAGGACAGAACACGCATGATGCATTTATACATCTCTATAGAGAAGCAGTACCAACACTGAGTTCCTGGCTCTGGTACTCTGAGCCTACATCCTTGAAATAGACCCAGACAATAAGCACCCCGTCCTAGTACTGTGCACATGTGTGACTCCCTGTATGGTGACTACACTCAGTCCCTCCAAGACTGAAGGATGACACAGTAACAACATGTCATGTTAGAAACCTCATCAATAATGAACAATTCCCTAACACAGAGAAATAATGCAAAACTCACAGTAAACCAATTTTTCCCAAGATATTTTCAATGGAATCCTACCAGAGGCTGTGGTCATACTCTGGCCTCTTTTTCCTCCTCCTCTTAGAGAATCTCAGTGCTGATAGGTACTCCAAACAATGTGAGAGGCCCTATTATAAGAATGTCTGTTTAACTCTGTTCAACCCCAAATTTCCCAAATAGTATTTGGGAAATTATTTAACCACAGAATCTTGTTTATAGAATACATTAACATTCCATAAAAACATGCTGTGTGGGACAGCACATTCAGAAAAGGATTATAGGAAACTCCTTAAAAGCCTCAGCCCAAATAACTCAGTAGTAAAAGAGAAAATAATATAAGCCACAGCTGTGATGGCCTTTCAGAACCCAGGGTGTGTGAGGGGTGGCTGGAACATGGTCATATCTATTGTCATAATACACATATGTAATTTGATTTTGTTACCTAAAAATACAAAGGGATAGTATAAATGTAATGCAATTAAAACCTTCCCCAAAAGGTATTTCTAAATGGAGACTAAGAGATTAAAACTAGGAAGATAAGACAGAAGACATTATCAAACTTTTAAAACTACCAAATATACTGATGATCAGAGAATGGGCAGGCATGCATGCATACATACATAAAAATGAAGGTACAGCGGCGCCCGGGTGGCTCAGTTGGTTAAGTGTCTGCCTTCACCTCACGTCATGATCTCAAAGTCCTAGATTGAGTCCCACATCGGGCCCTCACAGAACAAGGAGTCGGCTTCTCCTTCTCCCTCTGCCTCCCTCACATACCCCACCTGCTGTTCTCTCTCTCAAATATAAAATAAGTATTTTTTTTAATTTTTTATTTATTTATGATAGTCACAGAGAGAGAGAGAGAGAGGCAGAGACACAGGCGGAGGGAGAAGCAGGCTCCATGCACGGGGAGCCTGATGTGGGATTCGATCCCGGGTCTCCAGGATCGCGCCCTGGGCCAAAGGCAGGCGCCAAACCGCTGCGCCACCCAGGGATCCCTAAAATAAGTATTTTTTAAAAAAATGAAGACACATCCATCAAAGACTACATAAAGGTGGTTCTAAGACAAAAGACAAATTAGTAAACTTATGAAAATCATGGTTAACACACGCCCTCTTTTTCTGCCCTCATCCAGCAAATAGCAAAATGGAATGAAGAATTTCTATCTCAAAGAAAGATACAATTTCAGAAAAGCAGCAAGCTGTATAGAAATCAAAAGTGGGACACCTGGGTGGCTCAGTGGTTAAGCATTTGCCTTCAGTTCAGGGTGTGATCCCTGGTCCAGGATCAAGTCCTACACTGGGCTCCCCATAGGGAGCCTGCTTCTCCCTCTGCCTATGTCTCTGCCTCTCTGTGTGTCTCTCATGAATAAATAAAATCTTAAAAAAAAAAAAAGGAATTTAAAGCTCTCTGATCAAATACTGGCTCCACCACTTACCAGAGTCATAGGATCTGATGGCTTCTCAACAGTCACCTGTGGCAGAGCCATAACCAAGGTTCAAGTCTGCCAACTGGGCCCTGACAAGACTGTGATCACCTTGAAATAGCCACAGTAAAGGTCCAGTCTCTAACTGGAACTACTTTCAAAAATTATATCCTTGCCAGCAGAAGTAGGGTCCTAAGAGTTCATAAATCCAAACCTGTCTACCTCGTAGGACAACTGTAAAGGTAAGATTACAAAATACATATGAAAATACTTTTTTAAATTTCCTAACCAAATTTTTCTTTCAAAAACATAGGAGGGGGTTTCAGGACCAAAGCTTGTTTGAGTGCTATTTCCCAGGGTTCAGGACCCACCTCACCTCAAAAAGAATCAGCAGCAGCACGGTCCAAAGAGCACAGCAGGAAGTGAAGAGCTGAGTGACAAAGCAGGGCTTACAAATTCAGGTGTCCAAAGACCCCAACAGATAACTTAGTGAGTGAAGCAGCCAAGTGTAAGCCAAGGAGGGGAGACCATTTGGGGACCCTACCCTCCCAAATGGGGAGACCCTACCCACCTGGGGACATCTACTATGCTGTGCTAACAAAGACAGCCATTACTCAGCTCCTATCTATTTCAGGCGCTAGAAATGCTGCCAAACCTGATCTGGCAAATCCAAATTTTTGTGATATTAACCGACTTTTAAAATCATGTGGATCAAACAAAATACATCTCTGGCCACTTCTGCAAAAAGACAGCAGGCATGAAAGAGTTCACATTTATTGCCATAATTTAAAAGTGATGAAGAAGGAAGGAGTTTTGGACATAGGCTATAATAAACAGAAAGTTAGTGATTATGAGCTTGGGGCAGAGACACTGCTCAGACTTTTTTTTTTTTTTAAGATTTTATTTATTTATTCATGAGAGACAGAGAGAGAGAGAGAGAATCAGAGACACAGGCAGAGGGAGAAGCAGGCTCCAGCCAGGGAGCCTGATGTGGGACTCGATCCCCGGTCTCCAGGATCACGCCCTGAGCTGAAGGCAGCGCTAAACCGCTGAGCCACCGGGGCTGCCCTGCTCAGACTTTTAAAACTAATCATACATTTGCCCAACACTATGTTGGGTATTCTATAAACATGTCCGGTAACTAGAGTGAGACTGTGCAAATGGCATTACAGGAATCTACTCGCTATATACATGTTTTCCTCCCATTACATAGAGAAATCCAAAATGCAAATGAATAGAAAGACACAAAGTAAAATGGGAAAATGCAAAGCTTATGAGTAATTACAGTAATTCAGAAAACTGAATAACCAACTGCAGACAACTGGGATGTAGCACACAGGTTTAGGTAAAACAGTCCTAAACAAAGCTATGTAACTTTTTCAGACAAGCCTCTGTGAAGCAACAGCCAAGATAAGAATGAAAAGAGGGCAAAAGGAGGCAGTGGAAGAATTTAGCCACACCATGCACACCTGCCAAATCCACAGGTGGCAATTCTGTGAGCTATAATACACCAAAGTCGACCTGACTATACATTCTGCTTGCCCACAAAGTAGAATAGCTAAAATCACTTGCCTATAAATGCAAGATTGCTACAATATCAACAGTCATGTGAAAAAAAGCCCTGGATGACCACTGAAACACTTCTAACTGAAGACTCAAACCGATCAAGAATTTCTTCACTCTATTTTACATATTTCAGAGACTGCTTTCTCATTTTCTTCAAACAAAAGATGTGTGGCTACAGAACAGTACTGGATAAACTGACACACTCTCTTATTAAATTTTTATGATACCTTTCATACAGTAAAAGAATCTATATGGCTCTTGTTCTCTAAAATTAGTTCTAAATCAATAATCTATCACTCTCTCAACTTCGGGCTTTCCACGTCTTTATTGTCATCACTCTATATTCTATCCTCAACACTGTCAACATCCAACCACATGTTTCAATGCCATCATCCCCATTTCCTGCCATCATCCTCAGCACCATTTCCTGCCATCATCCTCAGCACCTTCAATGTTATTTATCCCGATGGGGCTACTTTCCAATGTTATGAGCTCCCAATCTCTCTCCTGAGTTTCAGTGGCACATCCCCAGATCTAAGCTGGACTCATAATAACCAACAAACAATTTCTGAAATGTAAGAATTCTAAGAGGAAAACATCATTTCATCAGAAAATCTAATTATTAAAAAAAAGAAGATCCACCATCTAGATGCTATAAGACTCTAAGCAAATACTGAAATTATTAAAGGCTCTAAAGTTTTCAGGTCTGTCCCTGATTCAAATGAGGTTATAAAAAAAAAATACAGATAAGCCAAATTATGCTATTTCTTCTAACAGAAATGTTGTCATTGAGTTATAATCGGATGTTGTGCTCTTGGTCTTTACAAGAACTGACAGAGCTAGCACCTATTTAAATTGCCTTTCTCAAAGCCTATCAACTGTAAATGTTTTTTTTTTTAAGATTTTATTTATTTATTCATGACAGAGACAGAGACAGAGATAGAGACAGAGACAGAGAGAGAAGCAGGCTCCACCCAGGGAGCCCAACACGGGACTCGATCCCGGGTCTCCAGGATCACACCCCGGGCCGAGGGCAGCGCCAAACCGCTGGGCCACCGGGGCTGCCCAAAGCCTATCAAGTGTAGAATTGGGGACCACTCTTAGACCTAATAACAAGATTTGCATCCCCCATCAGATTATGAAGAAGAAACAAAGTGATGTATGCAAAAAATCTTTTAAAAATTAGTAAACAAGCTTTGAAAAAAGAAAAATATTTTCTTTATATCTGATATCTACCAAAAAACTAGTACCAAGTCTTGAAACTGTGCAGATACTTGGTAATTATTTTATTAATGCAAAGACTTAACATGCACTGAGGTAATCCCCATGCTAGCAAAACACCTTCATTTTACAGATGGAGGTAAGATGCTCAGTAATTTAACAAGCCTCCTTGTTTGTTTGTTTGTTTGTTTGTTTAGCCTCCTTATTTGAATAGAGCAGTCAGTCTCCTCAGTAGCAAATATATTGTCTAACAAATCGTAGTTCTTTGTAATCAATTCCTTAAGAAATACTGGAGCATGGTATTATCATGGTATTATCTCATGGTATTCCTTAAGAAATACTGGAGCTGGTTCCATTTTTATAACTCAGTATTATGACATGGTATTTCTCATTATCACAGTACCATGCAGTATTTTTAAATATTTTAGGTATTTTTATACTTAAACTAATAAAATAAAAAAAACTAATTTTTAAGTATTTTTTAAAAGAATACGTTTTTTCTCATTTGGCTTCTACCATCCCTTATAATGACCCTGCCACAGCCCAGCCAGCACCTAATAAAAAGACCATGCACCAATCTCCACTAATTCACTGGGCACTTAGAGCTAGGCTACTATAAATTAGTGCTACTAATTTATATGTCTTTAACAAGCCCTTGAAGTCTCAAAGGTAATGCACATGGACAAACAAAAAACTTGGTTAGTGCATTAAAAGACTTCAAGATTCAACCCATTTTACACAGTAATGTGTGAAAATTGTACCTTTCTATAACTAAAATGAAAGCTCTGGTCCACATTTTAAAACAGACTAAGAATTCCCTATAGATCTTTACAAAATAAATATAATTAGACACATGTCAAATTCATTTTGCTTTAAAGTTAATTACAATGTGACATGATAGCCTTTTCTGTTTCTTTCCTTCCATAAAAATCTCTCACATTCTCTGAACTTTTTAGGTTTAAAACAGACCTCATTTCCTCAAGAAGTTAAAAATAGAACTACTCAATGATCCAGCAATTGCACTTCTAGGTATTTAACCAAAGAATAAAGAATACTAATTCAAAGGGATACATGCATCCTGATGTTTAGAGCAGCATTATCTACAAGAGCCAAATTATCCAAGTGTCCATCAAGTGGCTATCAAGTGATGAATGAATAAAGAAGGTGTGGTATATATACACATGGAATATTACCCAGCCATAAAAAAAGAATGAAATCTTGACATTTGCAATGACATAAACGAACTAGAGGGTATAATGCTAAGTGAAAAAGTCAGAGTAAGAAATACCATATGATTTCACTCATCTGCGAATTTAAGAAACAAAACAAATGAGCAAAGGAAGAAAAAAAGGAGAGCAAGGCAAACCAAGAAACACCCTTAACTATAGAGAACAAACTGATGGCTACCAGAGGGGAGGTAGATAGGAGATGAGTAAAACAGGTGAAGGGGATTAAGGAATGCACTTGATATGTGAGCACCAGGTGTTGTATGTAAGTGCTGACTCACTGTATTGTACACCTGAAACTAATATTACACTGTATGTTAACTAACTGAAATTTACATATTTTTTAATTTTTTTAATAAAATAAATAAAAATAGAATAGATCTCTTTTCCCTCTTATATTTCATACACCAAAATATCTACAATTTTATAGCAGTGCCTTTTCTTTCTAAAAGTCTAAACAACCAATTTAGAACAAGTTTTGAAAGAAACAAAAAATTCTTCAAAAAAGTGCCATAAAAAAGACCGTTCACCTTAAAAAGGTAATTATAAGTATGAAAAGAAAAAGGGTAGAGAAGAAAAAGGTAGAAATGCCCAGCCAAATAAAAGATTGCAGAGAGCTTAGAACTCCTGCACTAAGTCTAGACTATTAAGGGTTTGAGGTTAAGTTAATGTGTCCCTGGCTTCAGGCAGAAGCAATCCCAGTCCTCCTAGGAGAAAAGCATCCTCCATTTAGACATATATACATTTCTCACAAATTAAGATCAAGTCATAGCATACAACAAAAGATCACCATACATACAGGGAGGCAAAGCAACAATGGACAAAGCTATAAAAAATAGCTGACAGGGAAACCTGGGTGGCTCAGCGGTTTAAGCACCTGCCTTCGGCCCAGGGGTGATCCTGGAGTCCCAGGATCCAGTCCCACATCAGGCTCCCTGCATGGAGCCTGCTTCTCCCTCTGCCTGTGTCTCTGCCTCTCTCCGTGTGTCTCTCATGAATAAATAAATGAAATCTCAAAAAAAAAAAAAAAAAAAAGCTGACAAAACATTTAAAACCATCCCCCAGCAAGGGCTGTTGACATTAAAATTACTGGAGAGACATTAAAGAACATGAAATATTTGAAGAAATAAAATATGGAATTGCAAAGACAAGCTCGTAAAATAAACTATTTGAACTGAATCTACAAAACTGAAACATCTCAGATCTTTACTGATACTGCAGCTCTTACTTTCCAAATGGCCAAAATACCAAAATGCCTATTGTATTTAAGGATTAAAAACTGTTTATAAAGCCTTCATTCTTGAAGATAATATTCTATGACCAAATACATGAGCCTTTTCTGAACTTAATGTTCTTCATTTAAGATATTATTTATTTATTTGAGAGAAAGAGAGAATAAGCGGTGGGGAGGGGCAGAGGGAGACAGAAAGAAACAGACTACCCGCCCCACTGAGCAGGGAGCCCAATGCGGAGCTCGATCCCAGGACCCTGGGATCATGACCTGAGCCGAAGGCAGACGCTTAGACTGTCCCACCCAGGTGCCCCAAAGTTCTTCATTTTTCATTTAACTTTTCACAGCCATGTTGAGAGTAAAAATAAATATATTCTCTCTGTTCAAGTATTTCTACATAAGGGATTCAAAAAGGCTAAACAGGGCAGCCCGGGTGGCTCGGCGGTTTAGTGCCGCCTTTGGCCCAGGGTGTGATCCTGGAGACCTGGGATCAAGTCCCATGTCGGGCTCCCTGCGTGGAGCCTGCTTCTCTCTCTGCCTATGTCTGTACCTCTCTCTGTCTCTCTCTGTGTCTCTCATGAATAAATAAATAAAATCTTTTTAAAAAAATTTTTTAAAAAGGCTAAACATTTTTTGAAGTAATAAAATATGGAATTGGTCTCTCCAAGGTCAGCAATGATTAAATTTTTTTGCTATACACCTTTATTCATTATTTTCTAATCAAAAGTTGCCAAATATTTTTACATTTATAAACCAATATGCTTTCACAGCATATCTTGTGTGTGTGTGTATATATACATATTTATATTATATATATAAATATTTATATTTATTTATATTTATATATATAAAGATAAGTATTTCACTCTTGCTGCTCACTTTCTAACTGACAACTGCAGAACAGAATTCTTCCCAACCCTCTTGGAATCAGCTACTGAATATCTCATAAAGACCCAGAATCTTTTTCTTGTTTTGCTGTAATACTGCCACCAACAGCAGCTAACATTTATTCAGTATTTACTGTGGAGCCAGCCTTGAGGTGTTTCATTTGTTATTTTTATCCTATGCAATAGACACTAAAAGCATCTACTACCAGTCCCATTTTATAGATGAGGAAACTGCTGCAAAGAGAGATCAGATAACTTGCCCATCATAATCATGGAGCTCATAATCATGGAGCTGCCATTCAAGAGCAAGAATAAAAACTTTGACCCACAATGGCTCAACTAGTCTGAAGACAAGCCGTACAGCCAAACAATGAGCCAGAAAGTCAACTCTAAAAAGCCTAGTTTTATATAATCAAGGAGGGAAAAACTTCCCTCTATCTCCAATAACTGGAAAGGAAGGTTAGTAATTTGGTGATTATGCTTTTTACTTTTTTTTTTTTTAAGAGCTACCTGTCAAGAAGATGATTTAGAAACACTGCCTTAGGCCAAGAGCAGGACTAATACATTTACTTAAAGATCTTCATTCTCTTAAAAAAAAATCACAGAAATAATAAACAGAATTCTCACATTTATTTTACACATTTACACATGGCCCTTGCAGAAAATCCTAACAGGAACCAGAACCGTATGAAGCCTTGTTCTCCTTTAAAAATGATCAAATGTCTCCATATTTAATAAAACAGTAAAATCCCATACTCAGATCCTGACAAGTTACTTTTCATTTGGGATATTAAAAACAATAGTACTTACTAATGTATTCATACTTTCCAGATTAAACAAGCCCTAGTCTTACTCAACTCTTTAAATTGTATTATACTGCAACGTAACACAGTATTTAAAATCTTTGCATCCTATAATAAACTTTTATGACAGGGCATGCCTAAGTACTTAGTACCTATTTTCATCTTCTTTACTACTTATTACTAACTCCAGGAAAATCTCAATTTAGATAATCTGTCTCTTCTAGTTCTTCTATAGAAATTCTATCTATCTTTCCTTCTGTGTCTCCCAATTGTTTGTCTTTTCCACCTTGCTTCATTTCTCTCCCTGCAATTTCTCACTTAAAGCAATTTTAGATTTAATACACTCTCATAACTCTTGGCAGAGGGCTGGAACTCTTGAGTTTCCCTCTAATTATTCATAAATAAAAATAGGCAAAGGCATTTCCAATGATCTCATCTTCATTCTTCACAGAGTAAAATTGTGGATCATATACATAGGCTCAACATTATTCCTTCAATGAAAATGGAAGAACAATATATTTCCAGAATATTAAACTACATTTTCTCACTACAGAACATCTGGAAATCAAACTTACTTATAAATCTGCAAATAAGAGAAAACCATTATATAATCTTGGTTATATCTTTCTCTAAAAAGAAATATTTTAAATTAGAATGTAATTAAAATCAGACTCTTGTTTTAGTTGCTCTGATTCTGTTCCAGTGACCCCAGAAGCCCACTGACAGGTAGTGACTCACTTTGAGGAACCCATTCTAGGAGGCTGATATGTGGGAACAGCTCCCCAACCTCCCCAGTTCAGCCAGACTAGTCCCTCTCTGCCCATGGTCAAATGAATGATTTACAACGGGAATGCTACACAATGCTAGAAACCCAATGTGGGCATTTCAAGATCTTCAGGATACATCTTTTTTAAATTTTTATTTAAATTCAATTTAGTAACATATAGGGTATTATTAATTTCAAGAATAGAATTTAGTGATTCATCAGTTGCATATAACACCCAGTGCTCATTACATCAAGTGCCCTCTTTAATGTCCATCACCTAATGACCCCATTCCCTCACGCATCTCCCCTCCAGCAGCCCTCAGTTTGTCTCCTATAGATATGAGTCTCTTATGGTTTGCCTCCACCTGTTTTCATCCTAATTTATTTTTCCTTCCCTTCCCTTATGTTCATCTATTTTGTTTCTTAAATTTCACATGTGAGTGAAATCATATGGTATTTGTCTTTGTCTGACTATTTCGCTTAACATGTCTACTTCCATCCATGTCGTTGCAAATGGCAAGATTTCATTCCTTTTGATGGCTGAGTAATATAAATACCACTTCTTCTTTATCCATTCATCTGTCAATGTACTTCTGGGCTCTTTCCATATTTTGGCTATTGTGGATACTGCTGCTATAAATATTGGGGTGCATGTGCCCCTTCAAATCACTATGTTTGTATCTTTTGGATAAATACCTAGAAGTGCAATTGCTGGGTCATGGGGTAGTTCTATTTTTAACTTTTTGAGGATCCTCCATACTGTTTTCTAGAGTACCAATATGTATTCCCACCAACTGATAAGAGTGTTCCCCTTTCTCCACATCCTTGCCAACATCTGTTCTTTCCTGAGTCGTTAATTTTAGCCATTCCAACTAGTGTGAGGTGGTATCTCACTGTGGTTTCGATTTGTATTTCCCTGACGCCAAGTGATGCTGAGCATTTTTTCATTGTCTATTAGCCATTTGTAGGTCTTCTTTGGAGAAATGTCTGTTCATGTCTTCTGTCCATTTCTTTGCTGGAATTTTTGTTTTGTTTTGTTTTGGACGTTGAGTCTGATAAGTTCTTTATATATTTTGGATACAAGTCCTTTATCTGATATATCATTTGTGAATATTTACTCCCATTCCACAGGGTGCCTTTTAATTTTGTTGATGGTTTCCTTTGCCGTGCAAAAAGCTGTTTATCCTGATGAAAACCCAATAGTTCATTTTTGCTTTTTTTCCCCTTGCCTCTAGAGACAGGTCTAGCAAGAAGCTGCTGCAGCCAAGGTCACAGAGATTGCTGCCTCTATTCTTCTCTACAGGATTTTGATGGATTCCTATCTCACATTTAGATCTTTCAACCATTTTGAGTTTATCTTTGTGTCTGGTGTAAGAGAATGGTCCAATTTCATTCTTCTGCACATGGCTGTCCAATTTTCTCAACACCAATTGTTGAAGAGACTGTCTTTTTTCCATTAAATATTCTTTCCTGCTTTGTGGAAGATTAATTGACTATAGAGCTGAGGGCCCACTTCTGGGTTCTACATTCCATTGATCTATGTGTCTGTTTTTGTGCCAATATTGTACTGTCTTGATGACCACAACTTTGTATTACGGCTTGAAGTCCTGAATTGTGATGCCTCCAGCTTTGCTTTTTTCTCTCAACATGATTTTGGTTATTTGGAGTCTATCTATTCTTGTTCTATACACATTTTAGGTTTGTTCCACCTCTGTGCAAAATGCTGATGGTATTTTGATAGGGATTTCATTGAATGTGTACATTGCTCTGGGTAGCACAGACATTTTCACAATATTTATTCTTCCAATTCATGAGCATGGAATGTTTTTCCATTTCTTTGTGTCTTCCTCAATTTTTTTTCGTAAGTTTTCTATAGTTTTCAGAGTACAGATCTTTTACCTCTTTAGTTAGGTTAACTTCTAGATATCTAATGGTTTTTAGTGCAATCGTTAATGAGATCAATTTCTTTATTTTTTTCTGCTGCTTCATTGTTAATGTATAGAAATGCAACTGGCTTCTCTGCATTGATTTTATATTCTGCAACTTTGCTGAATTCCTATATCAGTTCTAGCAATTTTCAGGTTTGGGTTATCTAGATAGAGTATCATGTCGTCTGCAAAAAGTGAAAGTTTGATTTTTTCACCAATCTGGATGCCTTTTATTTCTTTTTGCTGTCTGATTGCTGAGGCTAGGACTTCTAGTACTATGTTGAACAGCAGTGGTGAGAGTGGGCATCCCTGTCCTATTCCTGACCTTAGGAAAAAAGCTCTCAGTTTTTCCCCATTAAAGATGATATTCACTGTGGGTCTTTCACATGTGGCTTTTTTGATGTTGAGGTGTGTTCCTCTACCCCTACATGGTGGAGGGTTTTTTATTAAGAATGCTGTATTTTGTCAAATGCCTTTTCTGTATCAATTGAAAGCATCGTATGGTTCTTGTCCTTACTTTTATTAATGTGGCATATCACACTGATTTGCAGATGTTGAACTGCCCTTGCAACTCAGGAATAAATCCCACTTGATCAATGTACTGTTGGATCCTATTAGCTAGTACTTTGATGAGAATTTTTGCATCCATGTTCATCAGGGATACTGGTCTGTAATTCTCCTTTCTAGTGGGGTCTTTGTCTGGTTTTGAGATCAAGGCAATGCTGGCCTCATAGAATGAGAATGTTTTCCTTCCAGTTCTATTTTCTGGAACAGTTTCAGAAGAACAGGTATTAATTCTTCTTTAAATGGTTGGTAGAATTCCCCTGGGAAGCTATCTGGCCCTGGACTCTTGTTTGTTGGAAGATTTTTGATTATTGATTCAATTTCTTTGCTGGACATGGGTCTGTTCAGCTTTTCTAGTTCTTCCTGTTTCAGTTTTGGTACTTTACATGTCTCTAGGAATTTACCAATTTCTTCCAGACTGCCTAATTTGTTGGCATATAATTGCTTATGATATTCTCTTATAATCATTTGTATTTCCCTGGCATTGGTTGTGATCTTTTCTCTTTCATTCATGATTTTATTTATTTGGGTCCTTTCTCTTTTCTTTTTGGTAAGTCTGGCTAGGGGTTTATCAATCTTATTAATTCTTTCAAAGAACCAGCTCCTAGTTTCGTTCATCTGTTCTACCATTTTTTTATTTTTATATCATTGATTTCTGCTCTAATCTTTATATTTCTCTTCTCCTGCTAGATTTAGGCTTTATTTGCTGTTCTTTCTCCAGCTCCTTTAGGTATAAGGTTAGGTTGTATATTTGAGACTTTTCTTGCTCCTTGAGGAAGGCCTGTGTTGCTATATACTTCCCTCTTGGGACCACCTCTGCAGCATCTATCTCGGAGTATACACAGTAACCTTGGTTTATTCACTCACCATTAAATTATGAACATTTTCCTAACACCTATTCTATTGTATATATTACTTCATGTCTATAACAGTTTGTATTGTTATTTTCATCTGTAACATACACATTGTTTTACATTCTTTACTATAATTTTTTCAAACACTGGAAAATAATTTTGAGAAACACTGACCCATATTTCTAAAACAGATTCTAGAAGCAGAGGTGTGGATCAATAGTTCCTTTTCCACAGTAGAATTACATGAATCCATTCTTTATAAAATCCCTCTTTAAAAAAAAAAAAAAAAAAAAAAACCTGCTTCCATGTCTTTAAAAGCCATAATAAAGATGAAATCTAGATTAGATTCATCTTCATTTTTTTTTAAATGGGAACGAATGGAGCCAAAGTAGGAATGGAGTTTCAAATGGACATGCCTTATCAAGGTATTTTATAAAACTGCAGGCAAGGCCAGGGCTGCCATGGGAACAGAAGAAGCTTGTTTCTGAAGATACTAAATACCCAGTGAAGATCCTGGAAGATATTAACCAAAGAGAGGAAGAGGTCTAGAGTACAGAACTTAGTTCAAAATTCTAATCATCCTTTCTGGTAACAGTGTAGAGTAGAAAGAAAATGGGGAAAGGAGCCTCAACTCTACCAGTTAAGTAGGTGTAATCTTGGATAAATACTATTTCACCCTAAGGTTCTTCATCTAAAAATGCTGGCTGCATCAGATGATTTCCATGACTCCTTCTAGGTGAAATCATCAATGATTTTATGATCACCAAATTCAGCAATAAAACTCTGGTTTTTCACCTCTGGGCTTCATGTTCTTACCCCTTCAGTAATTCCTATTGCTGCTTCACTAATACTTTCCCAATAGATATCTGCCCTTCTGAGCCTACTGATCATCTAGTACCCACAGAATGCTTAGCATCTTCATCCCTCAAAGTGGTTCATATGTCTAATGGCCACTATACCTTAATTCTCACCATAATCTCAGGGATCACATCCACCCTCAGGAAGCTTATTTCTTTTTAATCTTAAGGTACATAGTACTCATGCCAACCTTGGGGAACCTAGTTTCCACTATATATGTTATTTATCCCTTGGGCAGACCCTTCAACTAACTAGTAGTAAGCACCTTACACTGGCAAAGATCTGCTATCCTGACACTTCTCACACTTCCACAAACCACTCAGCTGCATGGGACTCTCACTCTATTTGCTGATTTATAAATTTTGCACTGTACTGAATATGTAAGTAAAGTATACTTTAATTGTGAAGTTTAACAGTTGAGACATAAAGAAAAGACTTAAAGAAAAATGACTGATTCTATCCAAATCCTATCCAACTCAAAAATCATTTCCAAAATAAGATAAGACAGTTTTTCCCACAAACACGGCTGAGATCAGTAGCTACTATGTCAAGTGCCAGCCTAGTCTGCTCTGGGGCAATTGTGTTCCTCAGAAAGTTCTTCCAGAGACAAAACTGATGTTCCCACAGTTCCACCTAACCCTCTCACATGCAATACACTTGAGGGCAGCGGCTGTGTATGCTGAGGTCACCCTGCATCTGGGCTTTAACTTTCTTCTATCGTCAGTTTTTGTATAATCCTGACATGCTTGTCTGGCAATAGCTCTCTAAAAAGATACTTCCCAGAACTGATGGAACATTCTAGATGCAATATGACTACTGAATTGAAAGTATTATCACCTCTCCTGTCTGGGTGGCATAAGATGGGATCATGCAGGCTAAGACTTCATTTACTGAAGATCAGCCATAATATGCTGGCAGATAATGAGTTTTGATTAACTAGAAACCTTCTTTCACAAAACTAAAATATGAAAGCCACAATCCTATAAGCCAGTATCTCTCTCTGCACCAAAACTCTGGAAAGATAACATTTTACCTTGGATGTAAAAAATACACACATAGTGTGTTCTTCTGACTTCAAATTATTTATTTCAAGATAAATGATATACTGACATGATACAAATACAAAATGGAAAGAAACTGTTAGTCACTCAGTTTAAACCATTTAAACTCATTTGGAAACCCCTCAGCCTTAGATAAATTTGTTGTCCAAGTGCACCACCTGGTGGATAAATGTATTTAAGCTCCCCCATTGTGAGAAGAAAAAATATATATATCATTATATGGCTAAAGATGCCATTAAAAATAAAATCTTAGTATGTAAAGATTCCCATGCTTTAGCCAAAAGATTTCTCATACAGAGACTCTTGACAAAAATATAATACCAAAAGAAATCTAGAGCTCATAAAACTTCATTATCAAAGAATCCAGTTCACCTTCTTGAAGAAATGTTGCTCATGATGAAATAAACATTTTTAATCTGGGAGGAACCTCAGAGAACAGGTAATTCAATCACTTCCCTTTACAGAAGAAAACTCTAAGGCAAAGACAGAGCTTTCCTGAAATTCACAGCTAGGAATAGCAGGCTAAGTAAGTAAATAGGTCAAATATTCTAGTTTAATATGGCCTTCTATTCCAAGATGCTATGCAGGAAAGGCAGGAAATGAAGTAGCCAATGTCTGTGGCAAAGTGCCATTCTCTTGCATTGACAATAATCTGGCCACCTCACTGTGGACTGTTGCCTACCCCCACACTGACCTCTGTGAGATCAGGAGTTGTCATACCCTCCTGGCCTCCAGAGCCTGCATGCAACTCTCTTCATTCTATTAGATTCATGTTTCCCTCCTGTACCCAATAAAACCATCCTACCAATAAATATAAGACAAATAAAATAAATATTAAATCACCCTGAAGAACATCTAACATTGGAAAGAGTTCACCATGTGTTAAAATGGGAAAGGAAAAAAAACACCGAATATGTTCACTATGATATCGTATCTGTAAAAAATACAAACAAGTAAACACAGTTCTCAAGCATTAAGTAGAGAAAAAATATTGAAAAGAGGGATCCCTGGGTGGCGCAGCGGTTTAGCGCCTGCCTTTGGCCCAGGGTGTGATCCTGGAGACCCGGGATCGAGTCCCACATCGGGCTTCCGGTGCATGGAGCCTGCTTCTCCCCCTGCCTGTGTCTCTGCCTCTCTCTCTCTCTCTCTGTGCGTGACTATCATAAAAAATAATAATAATAATATTCAAAAGAAATACACTAAATGTTTTTGGCAACTAGTGTCTCTGAATGCCAGGATTATAAGTGATTGCAATTTTTTTCTCTTATATGATGCTTTCTACCTTTATTTTATTTTATTTTATTTTATTTTATTTTTATTTATGATAGTCACAGAGAGAGAGAGAGAGAGGCAGAGACACAGGCGGAGGGAGAAGCAGGCTCCATGCACCGGGAGCCTGATGTGGAATTCGATCCCGGGTCTCCAGGATCGCGCCCTGGGCCAAAGGCAGGCGCCAAACTGCTGCGCCACCCAGGGATCCCCTCTACATTTATTTTTAACATTAATATCAACAAAAAGATACTTTTACCTAAAACCTTTATATATTTATACTCACAGATGATAAAGAAAACGGGCAAAAGAAATCGGAAAAGGGCCCCAAACACACATCCATTCACCCAATACATAAAATAGCAGGAGGAAAAAATTTCCCCAGCTCTGAAGAAGAAATATACCGTATAAGATGCTATATTTTTGTCTTAAGGCTTACCACAATTTTCTAAAATGTTTTGAATTTTCTACCAATTCTATATTAAGAAATACCTGGGGTGGCCTGGGTGGCTCAACGGTTTAGTGCCACCTTCGGTCCCGGGCCTGACCCTGGGGACCCGGGACCGAGTCCCACGTCGGGCTTCCTGCATGGAGCCTGCTTCTCCCTCTGCCTGCGTCTCTGCCTCTCTCTCTCTCTCTCTCTCTCTCTCTCTATATATATATATATATATATATATATATATATATATATATGTCTCTCATGAATAAATAAATAAAATCTTTAAAAAAGAAAAAAAAAGAAAGAAAGAAATACCTGGATGACTAACAAACCTTAGAAATATAATTTCTTTAAAATATTTTATATATTTTGAGACTTAAGGACGTGAGTTCACACCCTAAGTCTGTGTTCTACTTGTAAAATTTTGCCTGAGTTATATGACAAAATATATGCGATGATGTTCCCCCAAAGAACTCCATGGCTTCCAGGTTAAGAACCATCATTGTCTCCTAATGTGATTAGGTCTTTGAAGTATATATCAGAAACACAGTTACCTGAAGGTCAGTAACAAGAATGGAACACCGTTATTTTGTCTCAAGATCCCTGCATCATCTATATAGACTGAAGTCAGAGAAGGAATTTTTGCTAAATATCTTTTTAAGATTTTATTTATTTATTTGACAGAGAAAGCATGAGCAGGGGGGAGGGTGAGAGGGAGAGGGAGAAGCAGGCTCTCCACTGAGCAGAGAGCCCAACTCAGGACTAAATCCCAGGACCCTGGGATCATGACCTGAGTCAAAGACAGACGCCCAACCAACTGTCTCTAGAGAGACTAGGGGAGCCAGGCACCCCTTTAGCTAATATCTTAAGGTCACAGTTTTCAAGTGCTGTCTGGGGACCACTGGGAAACATCCACATCCCATTAAGGTCTGTGGCATCAAAACTTCATAATTATACCAACACAGTATTTGCCTTTTCACTCTCATTGTGACTCTCATTCTCATTTCATGAGATGAGGGTCAAGTTTTCTAGAGGCTACCTAACATCACCACACTAAATGTAGATGCAAGTATATGAATCCAGAGAGCTTATATTATGCTAGATGTTAGAGTTTTGAAAAATATAAAATAATGCTACTACCTCTTTCACCAAATTTCTTGTTTTGGAAAGTATAATCATTTTTAATAAAAATATGTTATTATATAATGGATTATTCTTAATGAATTAAATACTGTTAAATATTCTCAGTTTTAATTTCTAATAAAATAAACAAGGATAGATATAACCTACACAAAGAAAAGCTATTTAAGGTCCACAATAAACTATCAGAAGTATAAAGGAGACCTGAGACCAAAATTTTGAAAACCACTGCCTCAGAGTATTAGTGTTCAGAAAAACACATACTGGGGAGGATTACTCTAACCCATCCTTCTTCTTCCTCTTCAAAGTACTTTCCAAACCTCTTGCTGTGATCAGTCCATCTTACAGACCATTATCTGATCACAGTTCCTAAAGCATGATTCTGATCCTATCATTTCCCTACTAAAATAATCTCAAACAGTTCAAGACCTACAGAGTGATAACCAAAAATATACAAGAAACTCCATGATTTGTCCTCACACTATTTTTTAAAAGTCATATACTCATCAATTGTACAACTATTCCAATGCATTATGAGCAGCAGACACTATGATAGGGGCTAGGACTGGAGAGTCTATGAGAAATTAAACTTGCCATCACTGGACTAAAAGTCTACTGAGGAAGAAATATTCACACAAATACAGGTATCCATAATTTTCTACACTTATTTTCCAAATATGCTATAGGCATTTTTTTTTTTTAGATTTTATTTATTAATGAGAGACACACAGAGAGAGAGAGAGAGGCAGAGACACAGGCAGAGGGAGAAGCAGGCTCCATGCAGGGAGCCTGACACGGGACTCAATCCTGGGTCTCCAGGATCAGGCCCTGGGCTGAAGGCATCGTTAAACTGCTGAGCCACCCGTGCCACCCGCATATATATTTTTTACCCAAAATTCACTATCCACATCAAAAACTCTCTATAATGACAATGAATGTCCTCCAACAGAATCATTTTGGTTGTATACAAATCCAGGTAAGGGAATGTGGATAACAGTTCAGTTGTATCTCAACTGTTCTCCCTAAAAGATTATGCCAATTATGCCTTGTGCCCATATTAAATGTCCTGAGCATCAATGCTATCATCATCCCATCATTATTAATGAAAATATCTTCTGAGAAAGTAGAAATGCCAAACTAAAAAATAAGTGAGCATAAGAAACTTAGAAAAGCCCAGACATCAGAAAGAGTTGGGAGTGATAGTGCATACTGAGGGTAGGAAGCACATTAGGCATGATCTCAACATGTCCTTATCTACTAAACATAGCAGTGTTAGAAATTTTAACTGTAGCTAATTAAGCCAATACAATATTTGAGAAACTAGAGAAACTCCTTGTACAGTGGGCTGACCGCCACTCTCAGTGTAGGAGACCACTAAGTACCAGGCTGATAGAGGAGTGGGTAGCAGACACCTTCAAAGCTCTGGAAGCAGCTGCAAGTGGGGGAAGAACATGATTTGGTGAGGAACTGAATTTCAAAGCACGTCTGAGAAATTCATGAACACTGACAGCACAAGCTGTAGGTCACAGGTGAAGCAGTTTCCCTTCACACTGACATGAGCTATCTTCCTCCAGTGAACTGCAGAGAACTACCATTAAAAATGGTGGCACACAAAGGAAATTGTCCATCTTAATGTTAAATCATCATAGGTTTATATCAGAACAAAGAAGCACCTGGATGTAAAGCATCCAAAGAAAGCTAACTTGCTCTTAAGTGAGAACTATAACAATGTGGATAAGCTAAGGTCCTTGCTGGTACACCACTCTGATATCAGCTCAAAGGGGCCACTGTAACTGCACTGCCTGTGATGATATGAGACATTAGAATCGGAAAACCTGGGCAAAGGAGGAAGTGGATGAGGTTTAGGGACAAAGCCATATGTCACCATTCAACAAAGGGAAAATCTTGCAAAGAGGACTCTTTTAAAAACAGACAATATTCTTGGGGATCCTTCTAGTGTCACAAATTATGAAGATAATATAGCCAGCTTACACAAAGCATACAGAACTTCATTTTAAACCTCTATTTAATGAACCATTACCATCATTAAGACAATTACCATTATACTATATGATAGGTGTTGCTAGAAACATAGCCCTAAATAGCACAGAACACAAGCCTGACTGTCTTGCTCTCACTGTCCTAGTATAATTAATGTTGATACCTGTGCTTCACTCTCACACACAACAAGGAGATGCATTTTGTCTTCAAAGGTCTATGGAAGTACACTTGGCTATTGGCTATCGCAGATATGTTCTAGTTTCTGCCTTTCCTACAGATACCTGTTGACTTTCATGTCCCTTAGCGAAGTTGAATCATCCCACACAGTTACAAGATATTTTCTCCCTGTTCCTCTTCTCTCTTTATATCTTTTCTTCTTTGTGTGTTTGTTTTCTGAAGAAACTCTCATACTTATTTTAACAGAAAGCTAACTTTTTAAATGTATAGTTAGCAAAGGCTAGATAAAACTTTCTTTATAATGGACAAGCCCTTAGTAAAGTATAACAACAAAAATTCAGATCTTAGGACTCTTAAGCTTATGTTACTGTTACCAAGGAGTCATCTACGGCCACCCAAGCACACAAGTTGCTCTATTTCAAAGTTCAGGAAGATCTTAAATTACAGAAAGTTCCTGACATAACTAAACACCTCAATTTCATTGTCTCAAGGTATCAGTGTAGTCAATATATATGAATCTCATTCTCCTGAGAACATTCAGAATTTTATTTATATACCATCAATCTAAAAAGGTTTTTGAGCATCCTTCCCCGAGTACATAATTATTCTTCTGTATTAGGGGTCGGCAGACTTTTTCTGCAAAAGGCCAGACAATAAATATTTCAGCTTTTGTAGGCCATACAATATCTATCACAATTACTTAACTCTGCCACTGTAGAATAAGAAAGCCATAATACATAATACATCTGCCTTTGATAGTCTTAGTATTTCAATTTAAAAAATAGTAACTTGCTTAAATCATTTGACTGTTACTACTGCCACAAGCTACTGCCCATGGTACAGACTGATATCCTTTAGTATATCGTAAGGAAATCAAACTCTGAAAGAAGCAGCAGAATGAAAGAGGAGCCAAGACTCATGCCTTGGGATCTCTAAGCCCTTCTCCCTTTACTATTAGGGCTGACTATTCTCAACAAGTCCTTCATGAACACCCTCGCCCCTAATTCCTGCGTTGAATCCAAACCTGTTCATCACTAAAATGGTGCCTCCTTTGCCACTGAAAGAGATTTGCCTGGTGCTGCAAGACAAACATCAGAGCAGGAGGGGCCACTATAGCCACCACAGGTCTGGCCCATACCCACAGCCCTGTCTCTACTTTGGGGCAAATCCCTTCCCCTTGGATCCCAATATTCCAGGTCAGTCTCACCCTCCTCAAGAAGGTGCTCAGAGAAAAGCCTCAGAATTCAGTAAAAATACAGAGACTGGTCTTACCCTCAAATTTGCCTAGCTCCTGCCCCATCCTCCTTTCTGCCTCCTTTACCTGACTTAAACTTACTCATCTAGGCCAAGTTCAGATGTCCTCTCTCCTCCAGCAAGTGTTCCTTCAGTGCCAGTGCTTTAAGTGTCTCTTCTCCAGGCTCCCTAGAACCCTACACTTGCCTTTATGGCCAAGCTCATTACACTTTATTTCCCTCTAAGCGTACAGAATTACTTAAGAATGAGGATTCTTATTCATCTCTGTACCTTGCACAAACTGTTTCTCTTATGTCTGCACACCCTCTCCAAAAACTCCCAGTCTCACCAAAAAAAGTTATAGTTTTTCATTCTACCAAATTTAAAGGAAATTGCCATAACTAGAAATTAGAAGGAGAAATGAACTACAATTTGATGACTGTAATTCCTTCCAAACTAATGCCATTAACCATACCAAACCAGTTCCCAATACAATTTAATTTTTTTATTTTTATTAATAAATTTATTTTTTATTGGTGTTCAATTTGCCAACATACAGAATAACACCTAGTGCTCATCCTGTCAAGTGCCCCTCTCAGTGACCGTCACCCATTCACCCCCACCTCCCGCCCTCCTCCCCTTCCCCCACCCCTAGTTCATTTCCCAGAGTTAGGAGTCTTTATGTTCTGTCTCCCTTTCTGATATTTCCTACCCATTTCTTCTCCCTTCCCTTCTATTCCCTTTCACTATTATTTATATTCCCCAAATGAATGAGGCCATATAATGTTTGTCCTTCTCCAAATGACTTACTTCACTCAGCATAATACCCTCCAGTTCCATCCACGTTGAAGCAAATGGTGGGTATTTGTCATTTCTAATGGCTGAGTAATATTCCATTGCCCAATACAATTTAAATATTGAGCCAAACAGTTAAACAATTCAAGGGCACAACAGGAAAGAGCAAAACAATACATGAGCTTTTTCAATGCACATTCATTGTGATGATTTCAAATGCTGTTGACAATTGTGGGTTATTAGTACACTCACTCTTCATCACTTTCTTTAATGTACTCTTTCTCCTGTTACTCTCCATCTACCTCAGGGGGCAAAAACAAGTTGTTTTCACTTGTTTGAATTAAGGTGTCGTGACTGTGATTGGTTTTGTTTACCAGTAGCAGTTTACAACATCTCTCTTATCTCTCTTTATGCTACAAAAGCTTTTAAAATGTCAGCTCCGAAAGATGAATGGATAAAGAAGATGTGGTTTATGTATACAATGGAATATTACTCAGCAATTAGAAACGACAAATACCCACCATTTGCTTCAACGTGGATGGAACTGGAGGGTATTATGCTGAGTGAAATAAGTCAATCGGAGAAGGACAAACAGTGTATGTTCTCATTCATTTGGGGAATATGAATAATAGTGAAAGGGAATATAAAGGAAGGGAAAAGAAATGTTGGGAAATATCAGGAAGGGAGACAGAACATAAAGACTCCTAACTCGGGGAAACGAACTAGGGGTGGTGGAAGGGGAGGAGGGCGGGTGTTGGAGGGGAATGGGTGACGGGCACTGAGGTGGACACTTGACGGGATGAGCACTGGGTGTTTCTCTGTATGTTGGTAAATTGAACACCAATAAAAATTAATTTAAATAAATAAATAAATAAATAAATAAATAAATAAAATAAAATAAAATGTCAGCTCAACTCTGGAGCTACTAAATGTTTCTACAGAGCCTACACAAATTCCATAAAACACTATGCCTTGTAGGTCCTACCAAAATGACAGATTGCTGACTTCAGAATGTGGAAATGATGATGATGCTTTAAAACTGCATGTTTACAAACCAGTGGATTTTCTTCATTGGATTTTAATAACTAAAGTTACTCAAATCTGAAGTCTAAAGTCAATGTTCCCTTGAAGCAATGCCAATGTATAACTGGTTTTCAAATACAAGCACTAAGTTGATAAGCAAAGCAAACAAAAGTCCATCAGCCTCTTCTATGCCATCAATAATTACTGTATTTTACTATCAAATATGGAAGGCTAGTTCAGGACACATTTATATTAATTGTTCTGGAAACTGTTCTAAATATGCTGCTCCTAACTCTTAATTATATATGCAAAAAGGAACAAAGACATGAACAATCCCAAAGGATGGTTTAAAAAAAATAACTTAAACTGAGTTTTATTTTATTTTAGAACACTAAGACATACAACCTCTCAGCCCAGAATCTAGATGACTCCTCAGCTCAATTTTCCTCCTAGAAGCCTGAAAACTTGCAAGTATACCACACAGAAGAAACCAGAGAGATGGCACAAAATAAACCATCAGCTCAGGGGAACTTTGTACTTGACAACAACCTAGTTTACACATTTCTACAACTATGAGATTAACAATACACAATTGCTTCCTTAAAGCTGGTATGAAGATAGAAGTACCTGGCAGCCTCTCAACTAGCCTAGTATCTCCCTAGGTCCCAAGCATAAAATGCCAACAGAATTTACTCTACCTTACCCATTCCAATGGAAATCCCACAAAAGTGGTTTAAGACAAGATGCCATATTCTGTAAGGAAGCCTGTTAATGGCACTCATTTCTCCAAATATAAGTAACCAGAACATGTAAAAACAGATTTGTTATTGGGGCACCTGGGTGGTGTAGTCAATTGAGTGCCTGGCTCTTGCTTTGGGCTCAGGTTGTGGTCTCAGGGTCATGAGATCAAGCCCCCATGTCAGGTTCCATGCCCAGCACAGAGTCTGCTTAAGTTTCTCTCTCCCTCTCCCTGTGCCACCCCCTACCCTCCCACTTCCTCTCTCCCCCTCCCTCTCTATAATAAGTCTTAAAAAAAAAAAAAAGAAAGAAATGCATCTAGAAAAGTTTAAATTGTGCCACTACCACATATCCAGAATGTATAAAAAACTGTAAATCAGTATGAAAAGCATGATACAAAAGAAAAATATTCAAGAGGCTTAAAAAGGCATCTCAAGAAAAGGGAAAATCCAAACAGCCAATGAACATAAGGGAAAAAAAATCATAATGCAATTTAAAACCACACACCCAGCAGAATGGCTAAATTTAAAAAAATGACAATACCAAGTATTAGGCAGGATACAGAGCAATGGGAATTCAAAAACACTGCTACTGAAGGTACAAACTGAAAAAGGTTTTCTTCTAAAGCTAATCATGTGCATACCCTATAACCACTACTAGGCAAACACCCAATATAAACATATGCTTCCATGCCCAGATAAATATATGCAGAATATTCATAAGAGTGTTGTGCATAAAAGCTAAAACTAGAAGCAACCAACATGATGGTTAGCAGAACAATAAATACAATGTGTAAGAGTCATACAATAGAATAACATACAGTAAAGAAAATGAATTAACTATAGCTACAGTACAGAAAAAGCTTAGAGGGCAGCCCCGGTGGGTCAGTGGTTTTAGCACTGCCTTCAGCCCAGGGCCTGATCCTGGAGATCCAGGATCAAGTCCCACGTCAGGCTCCCTGCATGAAGCCTGCTTCTCCCTCTGCCTGTGTCTCTGCTTCTCTCTCTCGCTGTGTCTCTCATGAATAAATAAATAAAATCTTAAAAAAAAAAAAAAAAAAGAAAAGGCTTAGAAATGTTTATAAGACATGAAAGAATCCAGACATAAAAGGATACACACTGAATGATTCTTCTAGTTATACAAAATTCGGAAAGAGGATATAATGAACTATATCTTTAAAGAAAAGAAGGAAATGATTTCCATAAAGTCAGAATAGTAATTATCTTTGGAGAAAAAAAGGGGAGACCATGTTCAGTGAAGGAGGTATGTAGGTGAACTTCAGGGTGCTAGTAAACTTTGAGATCAGTGATGATACACAGATGTTTACCTTGCAATAATTTATGCAGCTTTAAGTTGTTTTATGCATTTTCCAGCTTGCTTTATATTTCAAAACAAAAGAAGTTTAAAAATACTATAATAATAGATTCAGGCAAAGATTATCAATGCATATACAGTCAATGGATGAAAGGCTGTTAGGATACAGAATAGTCGTCTAGTCTCTAACCATCACCCTATAAAGCAGTTATTAATTATAAAGAAAAATCCTTGACTACATCATTCAGACTGGGGGAAAAAATCAATCTATATATATTATTAACAAAAGTAGGATCCTATGACTATGATCTGTATGTTAAGTGATATACAAATGTTATATTGCCTTGTTATTAAAACAGATATACTGAAATAATTAAAGGAGAATTATCATAATGTCTGCAACCTACTTTCAAATGTTACAGCAGAGAAATAGAGAAAGAGACAGACAATGGCAAGGCAACGGAAAAATGAATGAAATAAGGCAAATATTAACAACTGGTGAATCTAGGTGAAGAGTAACCAAGTATTCACTGCACTACTTCAATCTTTCAGTAAAACATTTCCCAAAATAAAACAATGAGAGAGGGAAATAAAAGGTTTCAAAAAGGAAGAATAACAACAGCAACAAAAGACATGTATTAGGAGGAGGCAAAAAGAACTGGATTAGTTCCAGTGTATTATGGTCTTATGAAAAATAACTAGAAAGACTATAATATGTACTTTTTAAAAAAGAGAAAACTCGGGGTGCCTGGGTGGCTCAGGTCCTGAGATCTAGTCCCCATCACTAACACCACCTCCCAAAGGTTCCAGGCTCAGTAGAGAATCTGCCTAGGATTCTCTCTCCCTCTCCCTCCCCTCCTAGCCCCCTAGCATGCATGTATGCATTCTCTCTCTAAAATTAATAAATCTTTTTAAAAATTTAGATTAAAAATAGAAAATTTTTCACAATTTGCAGAAAAAAGGAGAATAAGTCTGTTCAAATATAACTTTTTAAATGACTAAAGGAAAGCTACTAGAAGAATGTGTATTAAAATACCGTTTTTGGGGCAGCCCCAGTGGCGCAGCGGTTTAGCGCCGCCTGCAGCCCGGGGTGTGATCCTGGAGACCCAGGATCGAGTCCCACATCGGGCTTCCTGCATGGAGCCTGCTTCTCCCTCTGCCTGTGTCTCTGCCTCTCTCTTCGCTCTCTCTGAATGAATAAAGAAATAAATCTTTAAAAAAAAAAAATACCGTTTTTGCCTTCAGGTGGTAGTATTATGGATAGTACTTCGTGTTTTCCAAAATATATATTACTGTTGACCAATTTCAGTTATTTGTACCATTAGCTGGTTTCTTTTTTTTTTTTTTTTTTTAAGATTTTATTTACTTATTCATCACACACACACACACACACACACACACACACACAGAGGCAGAGACACAGGCAGAGGGAGAAGAAGCAAGCTCCATGCAGGGAGCCCAATGTGGGACTCGATCCCAGGTCTCCAGGATCAGGCCCTGGACTGAAGGCAGCGCTAAACTGCTGAGCCACCCGGGCTGCCCTCCATTAGCTGGTTTCAATCTGAAAAATACCAGGAGCAGAAATCCTACTGATGTATTATTTCCTCTTATCCTATGAGGAATTACAGATCACACAAAGTACTACTTCTCAAGTACCTAAAATGGTAACAAAAATAGGAAATGTGCCCTTTACAAAACCCATTACAGTATAAATATACCTCATCATATATGCTCCCATTAATGTCTGCGCCATAGATAGGTGCCACAAAAGTTAAGTTCTTCCAGTACTTGCGCTCCAAATCTTCATAATCCAAGTATCTTGGAGTACAATATCTGCAAAAGGTAAATGAAAAGAGCACAAATCAATATGATGATTACAAGATTTTCCCCACCCATATGACTTAAATCATATTCTAAAAATTTTATCAAAATGAAAACAATGCAACTTATGTTGTCCTCATCTTATCAAATCTAACAATTAATATACAAATGTATTTTTCATGGATCTCTGGATACCCTTAAGATTCCTAAATAATTCTATATAATAACTTCATATTTTTAACTAGTAAGGAAAATACTCTGATGAAAGTATCCAATATAGAAGAGTTAAAAACTCATTATCTCTCAAAATGTTTTCTAAAATCTTCACCCAATTATATTATACTAGTAAATTTTACAGACTTACATGAAAAAGACAAAACATCTAGAAAAATTGACCAAAAAAAAAAAAAAAAACAATTTCACTAAAAATCCAAGAAAGCAAAACCAAAATAAGATACTTTGCAACCATTAGATTGGCAAACACAATATATTAATGGTAGGAAAGAATGAGACTTCCCTTACACAGCTGCAGTGAAAGTATAAAGTAGTACAAACTTCTCAGAGTATAATGTAAATATCAAAACCTTTAAAAAATGTGTATCTTCAACCCTAAAATCCAACTCTGGAAATTCAATCTAACAATGCAGAGATGTACACAATGAAACATGAGCTAGGATGTTTGCTGCAACATTAACTGAAAACTCAAACTTAATGTTGTCCAACAAAGGCTTAGTTAAATAAAATACAAAATACAAAATAAGATAGATCTTTCTATATATTAACATTAATATCTTTCCATAGTGAATTAAGCATGTTATAGAATGGTGAATATATTAGGATAATATTATATAAAAATATCTGTAATTGTACACATTGTCAAAAAGAAATATATACTATATTATTAATGATTAATTTTCACATTGAAATTACAAAAGGCATTTACTTCTCCATATTATTTGGATTGTGAACAAATAATCTTATATTAATACATACACCAAAAAATATCAGTATTTCTACGTGAAAAAAATCAACAAAGTAATGAAAGTCTTTTTAGCAGTAAAAAGAGTATTTAGTAGCAGCAATCCCTATAAAGCCAACTGACATTTTATTTTAGATTTAATAGCTGTAGAACAATCAAAATCAATGCCCAAATCAATGTCCAAATGCCCAAAATAGTTAGTTACCCAAGCAGTATGCAAGCATACTAAATTAACAACTGTATTTTAAATATAGAATAATTTGCCGATTTATCTAAAACATTAGATAGCCAAAAATAAAAAGAAGAGGCATGAAAGCATCATTAACTCCACTATATTCCACCACTTTGATTAGTAGGTTCCAAAAGTAATAAGAATTCTAGGCAAGCTAACCACAGGTCAGTCTCAGGTGACAGATAAAAAAAAAGATAACGGAGATACGGTTTATTATGACTTAGAGATATTTGTTGGATTTTGGATACTAAAGGACTAAATTGTCTTTCACTATAATAGACCTAAACAATCTATCACTATATACTACTCAATCATGATCAATTTTTAACAATCTATAACTCTAAAAAAGAAACACGGTTCAGTGTTGGCTACTGAGGTTAAATTATAAGATCTGTGAATATTTGAAACAATGATTCTAAACTTGAGAAAAGTGACCAGTTCACTCTGTTGGTGCCCAATTCTAAAGAAGCCTAGCTACAGATTCCTACCCTAATGGACTGTCAAACAATCACAGCTGTCTCACAAATTCAGTATCAATTTGCTCAAAAGCAATCCAACCATTCCTTTTTTCCAGAACCATTTATTCACTGTATTACAATTATTAAAAGATGAGTCTCCAGGACCAGCCTGCCTACCATGTATAAGCTATGTAACCCTGGGCAGTTGACTGAATTTCTCTGGACCTCAGTTATTCCTCGATAAAAAAGGAATAATAACAGTTGAGTTATTGTGAGGACTCCAGCACATAATTATGTAAAGCACACAGCTTCAAGCCTAGAAGAAAATATAGATCAATAATGTAATACAAGAGAGCATATTACTCACCTCTATAAAGCTTTAGAGTAGAACTATGTTGGAGGTCTCTAGATTTTCTCCAGATTAAGTTGTGTTACTAACCAAATGAGCATGTTATCCTGTCTACTGTTTACACCAAGCACATTATGACTGTGCACCTAAGCAAGGGCATGTACTGAATGAAGGAAAACAGATGAACAGAAAAACTAGGAAAATGCCTCCCACCTCCCGTGAAAACTAACCCCATCTCAGGACCACCCCATTACCATTATGCACACCATTTGACCTGAGTACAGCTATAAGTGAACAAGCAAAAGCCTTGGATTAAGGCTTAGAAGCCCATTTCACTGGCATCTTTCCCACATGGAATTGGCAGAGGAAATATAAAAAAATATAAAAGAGAATTTTCAAATGTATTTTTTTTCCTTGGAATCCTAATTTTATTTTTCTCTTCAAACTTTAAACTCTAGTTAGTTTACATATAATGAATGTAATATTGGTTTCAGGAGTAGAATTCAGTGATTCATCACTTACATACAACACCCAGTGCTCATCATAACAAATGCCCTCCTTAATACCCATAACCCACCTAGTGCATCCTCCACCCACTCCCTTCCATCAACCATCAGTTTGTTCTCTAACATTAAAGAGTCTCTTATGGTTTGCTTCCCTCTTTTTTTTTCCCTTCCCATATGTTCATCTGTTTTGTTTCGTAAATTCCACGAGTGAAATCATATGGTATTTGCCTCTCTCTGACTTATTTCGCTTAGCATAATACACTCTAGCTCCATTCACTCTTTGCAAATGGCAAGATTTCACCTTTTTGATGGCTGAGTAATATTCCTGTGTGTGTGTGTGTGTGTGTGTGTGTGTGTGTGTGTGTCTGTGTCTTTATCCATTCAGCACTCAATGTACTCCAGAGTTAGGCTACTGTCAATAACGTTACTATAAATTTCAGGGTGTATATTTATATCCTTTGGGTAAACACCTAGTAGTTTAATTGCTGGATCCTACGGTAGTTCTACTTTTAAATTTTAAGAATTTTTTTGAGACAGAGAGAGAGACTGCATGTGCACTAAAGGGAGGAGCAGAGGGAGAGGAGAGAACCTTAAGCAGGCTCCACACTCAATGCAGAGCCCGACGTGGTACTCGACCACATAACCATAATATCATGACCTAATCTGAAACCAAAAATCAGAGGCTAAGACAACTGAACAACCCAGGAGCTCTATTTTTAATTTTTTGAGGAACCTCCATCCTGTTTTCCAGAGTTGGAGGTACCAGTTTGCATTCCCACCAAAGGTATTTTAATATTGTAACAATTATAATGAAATTAATCCAACTCAAAAAATAAAATTTAATACGGACCTGTTTAATACAGACCTGTCAAGCAATATCATAATAGATATTTCAAAACTAAAAAAAGAGCCAATTATTTTTTAAAATCATTCTTAAACCTCAGAAAACCAAGAAATTTATGTTGTTAAATAAATCATTGCAATATGTCCAATAATTTGTACCACTTCAAGTATATCTTAGCTTTCATGACACTATTCAATCAACAGATACTGAAACAGCCCATACTATATACATCAGATACTGTACCAGGCACTGGTACAGAAAACAAACAATGTAACCTAAATGGCTATTTCCAGGAAAAGTTCATCTACAACTAAGCCACAAGAGTAAAAATTGAACAGATATACGAACAAAATAAGTGCCTAGTAAAATAAATTGCCTCTAAATAGAAAACTGATACTATGCTAGAATAATCACATGGGCTAGAAATGACGATCGAAGTTTCTCTTTGATAAGAAAAAAAGGTCTTCAAAGCTCTGTTCTCATTAATATTTTGAATTACCATAGTATTATTAACAATGATCATCTCTGGGAGTTAAAATTATGTATTTCTATAACATCTGAATTTTCAAATAAGCATGTATTACTTTTATAACTGATAAAAGCATTTCTGTCCTTCAAAATCTATCTCAACAGCACCTACTAAATGAAATTACTCATTTCCTGATTAACAACCGCAGAAGTCTTATTTTCCTTTGAAACCCCACGGTACTTTGCACTTCTCCTATGGTAATTATGATTGTTAAAGTATTGACAAACATTTTCTAATAAGTATAATCTGATTACTTGCAAGTACAAATTCTCTCCCAAAATACCAAAGTAGTCAAGCAGATGTTCCACTAAATGAACTAATGTATTTAATTAACCCTTTAAGAATGACTCTGGAAAGGGGTATTAGATGATAACAATACATATAAAAAGCTGGGTAAATTTGCTTCCATAATCTTGTTTCAATAGCATTGCACATAAAATTGTTAAAAGAGTCCTTAAAGAGTTTGAATGCAAACCAGTCCAGTCTATGATAAAAAATTTCACATTCTCAATTAATGAGATCTGAACCAATGAGACTTTACTAATGCCTACCAAAAATTCAAAAGAAGGGACTCACATTAAATACAAAATTTCAATTCCTTTGGAATAGCCACAATGCTCCATAGCTGGAACTTTACACACAGAATTAAGATTCTTTAAGCACCATCAGTGCTATGTCAAATATAAATTTTAAATTTTAAAAAGAGATCAACTAAATTCACCCAAAGAGCTTAATTTCACACACACACACACCTACCCAGAGAATTTAGACAATGTTGTTTTTTGGTTGGTTGGTTGATTGGTTGGCTGGTTTGAGGTTATAATTTTTTCTTCAAATTAATGTTTTGGTCTATGGCCTTAACTACCATATCAGAAACTTTTAAAAAGGTAATTTAAAAGGGTGCCTGAGTGGCTTATTTGGTTAGGCATCTGACTCTTGGTTTGGCTCAGGTCATGATCTTAGGGTCCTGGGATCAAGCCCTCCATTGGGCTCTGTGTTCAGCAGGGAGTCTACTTCTCTCCCTCTTTCCCTCTCTCCCTCTCCTCCTCCCTGGACTTATGCATTCTCTCTAAAAATAAATAAATAAATCTTAAAAAATATAATTTAATAATTATAACCATGATGGTTTCTAAATATATTCAAATTCTTTAAAATTCCTCCCTTTAAGAAGTACAGCTTAATTTTCCTCCTCGATTATGGGCTGCACTTTGCAACTGGCTTATAACGAAAAGAATATGACAGAAGGGACAGTCAAGAAACAGATGATGAAGAGATAATGTGGCTTCCATCTTGGTTACTCTCTTGGTTCACCTGCTCTGGGAGAAGCCAGCTGCCACAACATGAGAAGCAGTCCATGTGGCAAGGAACTCAGGACTCTAGCCAGCAGCCATGTAAGGGGAACAATCTCGGAAGAAGATCTTCCAGTCACAGTCAAGCCTTCAGATGATAACAGCCCCACCTAACATCTTGACTGCAATCTCATAAGAGACCCTGAGCCACAGCCACCTAAGTCACTCTCGGATTACTGACCAGAGAAACTGAGCTATTAAATAAATGCTTGTTGATTTAAGCTATAAGGTTTGGGATAACTTGTAACACAGCAATAGGTATAATTACACTAATGCTAATACAATAGTGGTGGCCCTTCAAATCATTTAAGGGCTTCCTTTTTAAATTACTCATCTTCTAAATATATAATTTATCATCTTAGACTTAAACACTGTCAGGGATATGGTGTGGAAGGCAGAGGAAAAAGCTTACCACCCTGACGAGTCCTTTCCTAAGCCCCTAGGGGCAGCAAGGCTTGGCGACCAGTGGGCACTCCCAAGGTACAAGAAGAGCCTCTGATGCCTGCTCTGCCTCACCCTGCCCCATGCCAGGCACACCTGCCCCAACCTCAGCTTCAAGTGGAAGATGAGAAGGCAGAGGAGGGTAGCTAGCATCATGGGCCTCAGCTGTACCTACCATGCCCGGGAGATGAAGATGCTACTGCCAAGGACAGCCCAGCAGCCACAGCCCCTAAGTCAGGCTCTCCCTTAGTTGCCAAATCCTGTGTCACCACCGTGGGATCCTGGCTGGGCCAGAACTGGAATGGAGAATTACCTGCCCTATTCCCTAGTATCCTCCTACAACCAACCAGGAGTACCTACTAAGGCCTCGGCAGGCAGTGGGACCCCCAAGGCCACAACCACTTCCACCATAGCCAGCCCCCTGTGCTAGGGCTTCAGTAGGCAGGAGGATGGTGAGTTGCAACCACTGTAGAGTAAGGGCATTGCAACACTAGTCATGAAGGGGTGCTAGCAACTGGTACCAGGCCTGAGGTTCCCAAATGGAAATGGACAGAGGATGGTGGGGATGCCCCTGCACCTAAGCAAGCAACCCTTGTCCCAGGCAGTAGAACCAGGAGGCAGAGGCCAAAGGGGAGGACACCATGGGCTGCAGCAGTGGCAATGGTGAAGTCAGTGTGGGGCTAAAGGAGAGAGTGCTGCTTACTGCATTCAAGCACCCGGCCCTGGACTATATTGTGCTCTGTATGCTGTACTACAGCATCTGTGTCAAGGACAGCTTCCTGAGGGTGGCACTGGGTGGCCATGTGCTGGCCAAGGTAGAGACCCTGAAGTGGCCTGGGCACTGGTGTGACAGGCAGATAGGGAGCCAGCAGGCTATCCCACCACATAGCATCTGCAGGGCCAGACTGCCTAGGTAGAAGGTCACGAGCCCAGCTGCCAAAGCATTGGGGTCCTCATAGCCCATGTGGACGTGGTAATCCACCACTGCACGGAGTACTGGGTGGCCGTATCATCAGCAGGCACACCAAGGCCATGGTGGTATCTTACTCAGGCAATAGGCTGGAGTGCATAAGGCATATGGACAATCCCCACAGCAATGGGCACTGTATCACCTCTATCTATTACCTGAATCAGAACTGGGACATCAAGGTGCATGGCAGCCTGTTGTAGATCTCCCTGAGGGCTGGCCCATGATAACCAACATCAAGCCACTCTTTAATGGGTTGCTCATTTTCTGGTCTGACCAGTAGAACCTCCATGAGGTGGCACCAGCCTATACCACAGGTATGCCATCACTATCTGGTATTTTGATGCCAAGAAGTGGGCAGCAGCAAGTTTATCAGCTACTATCCAGAGAGAAAGGTGTTCAAATACCTGTGTTACAGCCAATTACACCCACATAGTGACCAGCCCCAGAGTTGAAAAGACAGACAGCTTGCCCTGACTTCAAGAGAGCCTCTGGCCCCATGCTGCTGGCCCCACAACCTACCAGTTTTGATGCCTGCTCCTTTTCTGCCACTGCTGCTGCTTCCAGCTTTGCCTCTGTCCTGACTAGTATAGAGGGCTCTGTCCGACACTGAGGACCAAGGAGAAGAGACCTCTGCTGTCCTGGGATGGAGCTAGGGTTGTGACCTGGGCAGGGGACAGGGTTGGGAGCTACCATCACTGGAGCCAGGGGCCTGGCGACTTACCGTCTGGTCCTGCTCCTCTCAAGTGCGGAGAGCTAGAAGGAGGCATTGCCACCTCCAACCAGAATATAGGCTTGGGGGTTGGGATGTCATGGCCTCTTGCTGGTAAAGGTTTGTTGGTGGGGAGTATTCCCAAGCCCCTCACTCCTCCAGCCAGGAATGTGAAGTAACTTCCCAACCCCTATGGCCATGGCACCTTTTAGACTATGCTGCCACTGTGTGAGCAGGATAAATGGTGCTAGGAGGCGCATGGGTGTAAAAAGTCCTTTCAGCTAAGAAAAACAAAAGGGTACCTCAGAGCTGGGAAAAAAAAAAAAAAGACTTAAACACTGTCACGCAAAGAAGAAAATATGCCTAACAAATATGAATCATGTGTAGAATCACTCTATACTAAAAAATAGAAAAAACCATTTACAGATATAATGAATAAGATGATGAGAAACAATTTCTTTAGCAGTAAACTAAATGTAAGCAAGCAACAACCTGAAGAACAGAAAACAGAAACAATTAAATGAAAACTGAAAGAGGATGTGCAGGAGACTCCCACTTTGCATCACAAGCTCTTCTGTCTACTTGGTTTCTTACCATGTTCGTGTATATCTTTGAAAACAATAAAAATAGCAAATTGCATACACTCACTTGCCACTGTTAGCCAACTGCCTGAACTCCTTCACTGTCATGGCTTTTTTCTGGATGTTGTATTGAGTGAACAGTCCCGATTGTCCTGTGACCATCTGCTGAATTGGTGCTGGAATAAGCAAATTATCAATGTCATCATAGCACTGCCTTGGCTTCCATTCCCGAGGAGGAATCACCTAAAAATAAAATAATAAAATAAAACATTATCTGAAAAATATTCCAGGTAGTTATTTAGTTTTTATATTCAAACAGAATACTAGTGAAGAACAACTCAGCTTTTCTATAACAAATGTATAAAAGAACTGTGAAGATTCAGATTAGGGAAATGCTTGCATTCTCCTAAATATTCACCTTATGGCTCAGCAGTTTAGCACCTGGCCTTCAGCCCAGGGCATGATCCTGGAGTCCAAGGATTGAGTCCCACATCAGGCTCCCTGCAGGGAGCCTGCTTCTCCCTCTGCCTGTGTCTCTGCCTCTCTCTCTCTCTCTCATTAATAAATAAATAAAATCTTTTTAAAAATCTAAATATTCACTTTATCGATTTTTTTAAACAGCAAAATTTATTGAGCATTATACCAAACAGAACTTCTAAACCAAATACTATACTTTTATTAACTATTTTTAGTTGATGGTATTAACCTCTTTTTTTAAAAGATTTTATTTATTTGAGAGAGAGAGAGCATGAACACACAAAGGGTGAGAGAAGCAGACCCCCTGCTGAGCAGAGAGCCCAATGTGGGACTGATCCCAGCAACCTGAGATCATGACCTGAGCCGAAGGCAGAAGCTTAACCAACTGAGCCTCCCACACGTCCCTACTACTAACCCTCTCAATTTTAAGAGTAAAATTCAGAGATGCATAGAAGCAAAATAATTTGAAGTTCAAATAATGCTTATATTAATATGATAAAAATAGGTAAATGTTTAGTCAGTATTACTTTAACATTTCTCACACAATATGCCAAATAGCAGAGTAGTGTGCAAGAAAATGTTGTACAATCAGTTTTCTTGGAAAGTGGAGAAAACCCTGTTGGCAGCTCTTGCCAATTTCCATGATGTAACTACACCCACCATGGCTAATTTGAGCTCACCAACATGATGTCACCGAACATGAAGTTGAAAAGAATTGTGCCTTATCAATTTTTATGTTCCTGTATGCGGCTGTTCAACACATCACTCTTTTCCAAAAGTATTTAAACAATTACTGGGGATCCCTGGGTGGCTCAGCGGTTTAGTGCCTGCCTTCAGCCCAGGGCATAATCCTGGAGTCCCGGGATCAAGTCCCGCATCAGGCTCCCTGCTTGGAGCCTGCTTCTCCCTCTGCCTGTGTCTCTGCCTCTCTCTTTCTCTGTGTCTCTCATGAATAAATAATAAAATAAAATCGTAAAAAAAAAAAACTACTAACAGTGAAAAGATCAGTAAACAGTAACACCAATAACATATATACATATGATTAAAAATTAGAAGGGACAAAGTTACTAAGTCATGATTTATAGCTGGTATTCACCTTTAGAAATTGTTTTAATTTTTTAGGATAAACTTTTAAAAATCAATTGTAAAATATAGATAGCACACATTAATAAATGTGTAACTGCAAATACGTAACTATAAATTATTATAAAGCAAATATATCTCCAAGTATCCTTCTAACACATTTCTCTCTTGCCCAAAAGGTAACCACTATCACAGCATTTCCTTGCTGGGGGGTTCATAATTTTATGCTGAGTATGCATCCCTAGCACTGGTTTTTGAAATGTTTGGAAATATAATCATCCATATATACAGATCTTTTCTGAGGTTTATATTTTGTATTTCACTCAATATTTTTGTGAGATTCAAATACGATGGTCTACATAGCTGAAGTTCACTGATGATCATTCCTACTCAGTACTCCTTCATATAAATATTTATTTATAAATGGAGAACACTAAGTGTTCCTTGTTTTTCTCTCTACATTGGCTTTTACACTGTAGCAAATTGCACTGCTTTATCATTATGTTCATCTTTCTGCTGCATATGAGCACACAGTTCTCTAAAATAAACACATTTTGTGAAATTACTGGGACATTAGATATGTATATATCAAATTTAACAGTTATTACTAAATGTTTGCCAAAGTGGTTGTACCATTTCACACTCTCACCAGGAATGTATGCAGAGTTCCTGTTGCTCCCCATCTTCATCATCACTTTGTATTGTTGATCATTTTTCAATTTTAGTCTTTCTTATAGGTTGTGTAATAGTAGTCAACTGTGCATTTTATTTGCATTCTTAATTTCTTAAGAAACTTTTTCACATATTCACTGACTCCCTGAATATTTCCTATTGTAAAGTGTTTATTCAAGTCTCTTACCCATTCTACTATTGCATTGTTGGTCTTTTTATTAATGTTTAGGGATTCTTTATACAGCCTGGTTATTCTTTGATGTGTGTGTGTGTGTGTGTATACACTTATAAATAGCTATACGTATATGTGTATATGTATCAAATATCTTCTCCTAACCTGTAAAGTGCTCTCCAACCTTCTTAAGGGCATCTTTTAATAAACATAAATCCTTAATCTTAAGGTAATCCAGTCTGTTCATTTTTACCTTTATGGGTACTGCTTTGATCTTTGGTTTAAACAAAATTTTTTTTCCTACTCTGGGGCATAAAGACATTCTATTTTATATTCTAAGAGCTTTAAGGTTTTGCCTTTCATATTCACATCTACAATGTACCTCTGTAAAAGGCCTAGGTCAAGCTTCATCAGATGAGAACACTCAGGGTAGAAGAATGAGTGATTTGTCAAATCAAATACCAGCTGGTAAATGACAGGATTGATCCCCCCACCCTGGCCAAAATCAAAAGTGAGCTATCAAATCTAAGGTTAATTTAATTTTCATCAGCAATACAGAGATATTTCACATTTTATTTCCTCCAAGATATGTTAGTTTAAAATGAGAATAGACACCCCACATATTATATGCTATTGAAAACACATACTCAATACTTTATTTTTTTTTTTAAGATTTTATTAATTTATTCATGAGAGACACTGAGAGAGAGAGAGGCAGAGACACAGGCAGAGGGAGAAACAGGCTCCATGCAGGAAGCCCGATGTGGGACTCGATCCCGGGTCTCCAGGATCACAGTCTGGGCTGAAGGCGGCGCTAAACCGCTGAGCCACCTGGGCTGCCCCATACTCAATACTTTAAAAGAATAAGGACAATTGTACCAAATGCATATGGATAAACATACCAAATTGTCTTCATAACATATTTAAAGGGGAAAGGGTTGTAAATACTAATTTTCTGTTCATCAGAAATACTTATTTCTGATGAAATAGTCTGATGATGAAAAAAATCTATGAAATTCTGATGAATTTCTATGTGGCTCAGCTGGTTAAGCATCTGCTTTCCACTCAGGTCTTGATCTTATAAATATTTTGCGTCTGTGTTCATTTACTTTTGATGTAAGTGTTCACACAGAACTTTAGAATTTTTTAAATTCAGGTCTATAACAAATATCTTATTTTTGAACTGTTATTTTTAAATCTCAACACATTAGGTTTTCTTACATATGAAATGGCAGGAAATGGAAAGACAACATATTTAGGACTTTAAAAGATTCTAAAGTTAAATTTTTACATCCAATCAATCTAATGGAAAGAAACCCATTCCTCCTAAAATTTACCTTGATTATAACAAAATAAAAACATACATTTTATTTTATATCACCATTTCCCCAATCCCAGCCTGCAATCTATACTCAAAAGATAATTTCTGACTGAAATCTGTATTTGGACTACTTACCTTGAAATACACTGTTATTATCACTGCCTACCTACTAAGGAAGAAGCAGGAAGAGGAAGAGCAATGCGTCTTACAATCTTTCTTTACACCTTGAAGACAGATTCCTATCTGTACTCTCCAAGCTATTCACAAAACTATGTAATGTGCATAGCCTGTGGCTCAGGATAGTCTATGTCCAGATCACTGTTGTGGAGTAATTTCACCCACTTCATATGTAATAAAGGTTCATCATAATCCTCTCTCTATATCTCTGCCTCTGTGTGTCTCTCATGAATAAATGAAATGTTAAGAAAGAAAGAGAGAGAAAGAAAGAGAGAGAGAGAGAGAAAGGAAGGAAGGAAGGAAGGAAGGAAGGAAGGAAGGAAGGAAGGAGAAAGAAAGAAAAAAAGAAGAAAGAAAGTTAGTCAAGGTAAAATCTCTCACTTTGGAAATAAGGGTTAAATCTAAAGTATAAATCTAAAAAATGTCGATAAAAGAAAAACCCAAGACAGACTATAACCTAAGGCCAAAGTTACTACTACTGGAACTACTCAACCTTTTTCTCCAAATCATAAAATAAGACCAATTCATTAAATGGTGCATTAACAAAGAATCTTATGGGTAACTCTGTCCCCAGGGCTTGCCCTCAAAGCAAACTAGCAGCATTAATACAGTTTTGGTTTTTACAACTTGATTTGGTGTAATTTTACACATTTGCTATTGCTACAACTTCCAGGAAAAAAAGGCAAGCAGGTGAAACTGACTTTATGTGACATGATGTAAAAGATAACAAAAATGGCCAAAAAACTCACACAAAAAAAATTGGTTCCTTGCATTCCTAGAAATAAAAGAAAATTATCACAATACTGAATAAATGAGTATCTATCTATAAACCTCACTCAAAAAAAAAAAAAAAAAACCCTAGACTCAGGTGTGTTTTGTTCAACATTCAGAAAACTAATTGTGGTTCTCATTAACTTCATTCTACTACAGAATGCCAACAGCAGCACAGGGGTACCCTGTGAGCCTGCAACTCCCTTATGAGGGTGTGTGGTGCTTCCTCTTCTCATGTTACTAAACGTGCCACCCTACTCACTAATCTCAGTGGAACACAGCAAGATCTATGTTTTCAAGGAACAAAAGGAAGAGAAAAGTAGGACAAAGGGCTGCATTCAAAGCCTAGAGAAGGGGACAACCAGTCACCCCCAATCTTCCTCAAATAAAGCCCAAATCCTTGTTAACCCTGCTAGTTTATGATCAAAACTATGTGTCAAATAATTCTGAAATCATATTCTCTTCTACTCAAGAATGATTTTTCTCGAAGGGGGTGGTGGGGAAGATGATTTTTCTCCAGATCAAAGATAATCTGAAGTGCTGAGGTCCCAAAATGGGTTTTTTTTAAGAACTAATAAATAAGTTAAACTAAGAATTCCTCAGGAGAAATTCATTATAAATCTCTTTACTTTTCTCTTTGTTTTCTCTTTATCTTCCTTTTCTCTCACCCACCCCTAATAAACTTTCATCCCCAACATTTTAAATCTTTTCTAGGAGGGACTTGAACCATATACAACAAAATGACAGACCTCAGGGGATAGATACCAGCACAATCCACAAACTGAGTTACAAGCAGGAGCGTCCAGATAGATGCAGGAGGATTTGAATACCAATCCCTGCAGTTCCACAAATCCCAATCCTTACTAAGGCCAGATAACCCCAGTACAATCTGGCCCCTTCCAGGGTTCTTACCTTACTTGCCAACCTCTCCCTCTGCTCACTGAGACCCAACTCCACAGACCACCTTCCTATTCCTTCCACACATGAAGCTCAGGTCAGCCTCTAGGCCTCTGGACTTACTACTCTTTCTGTCCTCACATCTTGAACAAGCTGATTTCTTTATATCCTTTGGGTCTCTGCTTAAGTGTCCTTATCTTACCATGCTAAGAGGCTACCACTAGAATATAAGGTCATCAGGAGAAGAAATGTGGTCTCTACTATCTCATTTCCCCTAAACACAACCCTAGCACCTGGAAAGTGGTAGGTACTCTCCACACTTGATAAGCAAGTATTTGAAAAGAAAACAGAATAGGCAAATCTACAGAGAAAGAAAGTAGATTAGTAGTCATCTACAGTTGAGGGGATAGCAGGGAACAGAGAATGAGTGCCAATGGGTACCAGTGGCTTACACACTTAAATGGCCAAATTGTATGGTATATGACTCATACCTCAATAAATCTGTTATATCTGTAAAAGGGGAAAGAGAGAAAGAAAAAAACAGAAGAAAAAGAGGAGGGATGGGGGAGGGAGGTGAGCAGGGTAGTTAAGCTTCACGTTAATAATGGTCCTCTTAAAAAGTGATGAAATCTATGAATACTTTCATACCTCTCTCTAAAGCCCATACATGGGTCTTTTTGGTTTCTAGGAGCCACACGTGTTTTGTTTAAAAAAAAGCCCTAGAACACAACCTAGCATAAATAGTTTAAAGAAAAATAAGACAATTACTCTTTGAAGAAATCAAATATTCTGTGTGGATTAACAAGAACAAATTTTGCAAATATCTTCCTCTGGAATAAACAATTTCTCATATCATGAAGACTAAGAGCATAAATGAAAAGCCAAGTGATTGGTTTTAGTTTAAAGGATCTGAAGATAATCACCTTTGCAAGACCTGCTCGATGGGCTCCTTTAGACTCCATGAATGCAAGGTATTTGTTGAACTCCCGGAACTCCTCCATGGAGGGTCTGAAGGTCATGATCTTACAGCTGGGGTTCAAAGGACTCTCCACCTCGGCCACCTCCATGATGGCTGGGCAGTGTCTGCAGAGGAGATGATGCAGTCATCAGCACTGAATTATTGTGGGCTTAAGGTTGGTGGTCATTTCCCCAAAATAGCATGTGAGCCCCCCCAACACCCACCATCAGAAACTCTTTTCTTTTAGTTACTTACCATTAGGGAGACTTTCCCATCTCTCCCTGGAGGGAAAGGGAGAGTTGCCTCTAGTCAGCAACTCCCAAGTTCCTATTCCTTGCATTCAAACACTGATCTGACTGTACTGCTCACCTCCTTAAAATCTTTCCTAGTAAGAATGATTTTTCTAACTTTGCAAGTTTACGAAAGGTGTTTCTCCTAAGTACCAATTCTGAAACAGACACTCTCATAGATGCACCTGTATAAAGGCCTAACCTAGGATGAGTAGTGAATGGACAATGCTCAGCATCTCCAGTATATTTTAGGTGAGCTTCCACTTGTCTGCCATGCTTTCCTATAATAATTTACAAACTACCCATTCAGCAGAAGTACCAAGCACCGGGCTAACGTACTGGAGACAGAGAAAAGGGTAAGATTTGTCTGCAAATCCAAACACACTATCTAGAGGTGGAACAGACCTCAATACAAAACTACACAGGCACGGGTAACTAACTTCACCTAAATTACTCAGAAATGACTTCAGAGTTAAGACTTATTAGAAGGAGTACAGGTCGGCCAGATGAGAGAAAGAACATTCCAAGCAGTGAAAGTATCTACAAGTATTGCAAAAAGAAAGAGAGTTTAGTATGCCTGGAGCTTAGAAAGAAAAGATTACAGGCTATCAAAGGAAAAAAGTAGGCAGCAGACTGTGCTACAAAAATATAAACTTAATCTTGCTGACAATAATCAGGATGATGCCCTCAACATGTACTGGACACCTAATACACACAGAATGCAAAGATAAGTAAGAAGCACTGGCCTGCCTGCCTCAAAAAGGAGTCTTATTCCCATTCCACTTCCAGAAGCAATTAGTGCCCAGCATCTAACAACCCAAACAACAAATACTCTCAGAACAAAGCTTTCCTTTTTTTTTTTAATAAACTTAATTTGTCTGACAAAAAGAAAAATTAGGAAAAGATGGAATAGATAAAGATAAAAACATGTTACAGGATAGTAAGTAGATAAACAGATGAGGACTACTGATGAAGATGTGATCATCATTCACTAAAGGTTTAAACAAACATCTATCTCACAAAGTATCTGTGAGGAGAATCCCTACCACCCATTGGGAACTTAAATATAAGGGAGAAAATAATCTGCATGAATACAGATATATTAATACATGACAGAAAATATTCTATATTCTCTTTGCCTCAGAGATGAGGCATGCAAAAGAAAAACCTTCCAGGCTACTTCCCCAACCACTTCCCTTCACACCTATACAGATGTACATGCCCAAATCCATGGGCTGCAAGATGAAAGTTTAACCTCTATACAAGACACACATAATCCCTTAGAAGCGCCTAGATCAAATGTTTACTTAACTATCATGAGCTTGTCCATCACCACGGCTTGCATTATACTTTAAGGCCCAACAATACTCATTGATTTGTGCTTCTCTAAAAACTAAAGGCTGCTCTTATGGGAGGGGAAGGCTGCCTAAATCTTCCCCTCCCATCAGAGCAGTCTTTACTTGTTTCCTCACCTGGCAAACTCCTGGCCACTGTCAAAATTCTCAACCTTTCTCAAGAAGGCCTAAGTGAACCATCCTGCGTGTTTTGACCACCCTCTCTTCATTCCTTATAGTAGCTGCCTGTCCCAATGGTTGGCACTTATGATCATACACTGAACTCTAAAACCCTCAAAGGAAAAGAAGGCTCTCTCTCTCTCTCTCTTTTTAAGATTTTTATTTATTCATGAGAGACACAGAGAGAGAGAGAGAGGCAGAGACACAGGTAGAGGGAGAAGCAGGCTCCGTGCAGGGAGGCTGATGTGGGACTCGATCTCGGGACTCCAGGATCACACCCCGGGCAGAAGGCGGCGCTAAACCGCTGAGCCACCGCTGAGCCACCCCAGCTGCCCTCTCTGTCTCTTTAAGCCCTAACTTCCAGTCTGGGATCCAGCCTGGTTTGTAACATCTGCTATGATAACTATTTGTTAATTGAATGAAGGAATAAGTGCCAAAATGTTAAAGTATTTACACAAAACAATACCAAATGCAGGAGAAAGCAAAGTACTGATCTCATACACAGGAAAGTTACTTAGAAAACAGATTCAAGTTGCTTGACAGGTAAAGCATAATATAATACAAACATCCGAGCAGTGAGAAAGGGGAAGAAGTTCCCAGATTATCTTTGTAGAACATGTGGTACCTGGAAGCAGCCTTACTTTTGCCAAAGAACAAGAGTCACATGCACAGGTCTCCAGCAGAGGAAAAGCCACTAAGAAAGAAACTCAAAATCTGGCCACTCAGTGAACAGCAAGCACTGAATGCCCAACCGCTGAGTAGGCATACAGGAAGGAATGAAGAGAAACCCTAACAGGAGCAGAATGAAGTAAACAATAAGTCATAAACACTCTGAAGAAGAAACCAGGGAGTAGCTATTTTAGACAGGGTAGGTGAGGGAAGGTATTTCACACGCCTGAAGAAGGGAATAAATCATGCAGATATCTGAAAGAAAAGCATTTTGGACTAAGGCAACAGCAAGGAGCCTCTTGGGCTCTTCATGGAATAACAAGGATGTGAGCGTGCCTGGAAGTCATAAAGCAAGAGACAGTGATGAGAGGGGAGACAAGGAAAAAAGAGTTTGGGGGAAGTAATCTGGTGCTCTTCCCCTTCTTGTACATTCCCATTCTTGATACTCTAAAATATATTTCCAAAAAAAAATAAAATATATTTCCATTCAAGATGACACTGTTCTCAGGTAACTCTTCTGGAGGATTTTATGCAGAGCAGTGAGCAGGCTCATCATTCTGGCTGTTGTATCAAACAAAGACAAGGTTGGAAGCACAGAGGCAATTTACACCAATCCAGGCAAAATAAAATGGTGACCTGGACCAGTGGTGGGCAGTGAGAAGTGGTCAGATTACAGATATATTCAGAATAAAATTTCCTAATGGAAGTGAGAGAGACAAGTCAAGATTTTTGGTCTAAAATACAGAACGATGGGACACCTGGGTGGCTCAGTGGTTGAGTGTCTGCCTTAGGCTCAGGGCATGATCCTGGAGTCCCAAGATTGAGTCCCACTTTGGGCTTCCTGCATGGAGCCTGCTTCTCCCTCTCTGCCTATGTTTCTGCCTCTCTCTTTCTCTGTCTCTCGTGAATAAATTAATAAAATCCTTAAAAAAAAAAAAAGATATGCAGCAATCAGAATTGCTTGACCTAGTTTGCTAACTTGCCTATGAAACATACTTTGCAAAAAAAAAAGAAAGAAAGAAAGAAAGAAAGAAAGAAAGAAAGAGAAATATACTTTGCCTCCTCCCGGTGTCACTATTTGCTGATTACACAAACCTAGTTCTACCTACAAACCAGGTACATACAGACCTACTTTATGTTAATCCCACTACACAAACCTTTGCCAACATGACAGGCAAAAAAGTCTGGTGTTAAGTTTCATTTTCTTTATTACTAGTGATATTGACCATTTGGGGACATTAAAAACCATTTTCATTTCACTTTTGGGTTGCTTCCTTACATTCTTTACCCTTAAAAGGTAGTTTATAAGTTTTCTTTTCCTTGAGTTTTTCCTAATTCACATTTATCACTATTAAACCTAATCAGACTGCTAAAATCAAATTCCCAGTCACCCCTCTTTCTCTTTTACCTTTATTATTCTAAACCAAGCAGAAAAGTAGTTTTAAAATGCTCTTGCAATGGTTCCTACTCAGAGAAATACTTTGGGGACAATATGCCTATGATTTTCAGCAATAATGATAATACAAGAATCATTTCTTTTAATACTACACCTCTTAGAGACTGAGTCCCCCAAAAGAGTGACAGCAATGGCTGTAATGACAACTTTGTTGTTTTGCTTCCACAGACCTAGCCTTCAATGTTTTTTAGAGCACCTAAACCAAATGGCCATATTTATACTAAGAATGTTTCTTAATGAGCTAAAGATATTTTTCAGCAAGTGAAAAAAAGTGTAATACTAATTCAAACTTATATAACTTTCCCAAGCCTCTTTTCTGAAAACTTTTACTATATCATGAAGGAAAAACATCTGCTCTTATTTTATTTTTTTTATTTTTTAAGACTTATTTATTCATGATAGACAGAGAGAGAGAGAGAGAGAGAGAGGCAGAGACACAGGCAGAGGGAGAAGCAGGCTCCATGCCGGGAGTCTGACGCTGGGACTCCAGGATCCCGCCCTGGGCCGAAGGCAGGCGCTAAACCGCTGAGCCACCCAGGGATCCCCTACTCTTCTTATTTTAACTGTATATCTTATATGGCAATAAAAAAGAAACTGAGGCCAGGCCAATGCTTTCCTGCTAAATTTAAATCTATATCCTATATAGCTTTCCTGTGTACACCTGTATTTCCAAGTTGTGCTCTCTTATTTAAGCAATTCTGTGGAAAGCATTAAAAAGATGATTCTTATCTTAGGAATATTAATTTCTTAGACAACGTCTGCCACAGAACTAGTCTGCACTGCTAACCACCTCTGAAGAGAACACTTAAAGATCTCTTTAAAGTGCAACCCTGGGAGATAAACACTCACCTTTTGAGTAAATAATGCATAAAGCTAAAAAGAGAATGAACCAAGGCACAATTACTAACTATGCCAGTGTTAGAAGAGAACATTCACCCATAGTTCTTCATGTGGAGCCTCTGGAACCCTGGAGACCATCCTTTCCAGTTCTCACTCACTCATCCTTCCCTATAGTGAGATTAAAAAAAAAAAAAAACTGAGCAGTCAAGGTCCAGATGGAACAGCTATGTCTACCCTGCTCTACTTCAGTTCTCAAGTGCCAAGTCCACCAGAGGCACGGTTTAGGCCTTGCCTGAGATAGCTGGAAGGCTAACATTTCCATTCCAACACTGCAGCTCACCCAGTTTGGTCTCACAGTGAACCAAGTAAGCTTTTACTTACACACTGCTTAGTCAGGCATTGTTTTGAGTTGAATTGTGTCCCACCCACCCCCCCCCAAAAAAAAAGATTTAGTAGAACCTAACCCCTAATACCTGTGAATGTGACCTTATTTGGAAACAGTTTTGCAGATGTAATGAACTAAGATGAGATCATGTTTGATTAGGGTGAACCCTAGTACAATATGACCGATGCCTTATAAAAGGAGAAGAGCCAGAAAAAGAGGGAAGAATACCATGTGAAGATGGAGGAAGACTGGAGTCACACAGCTGCAAACCAAGGAATGCCAGCAAATACACAAAGCTAAGACAAAGGCACAGATATCCCCAGATCCTTTAGAGAAAGCATGGCCATAATGACACTTTGATTTTGGCTTTCTACCCTCTAGAACTCTGAAAGAATAAATTTCTCTCATTTTAAGCCATCCAAGTTTGTGATAATTTGTCATGGCAGCCCTAGAAAACTAATACAGGCATCAGGACTGATGGGGACAGAGTAGACTGCCACATTCTCCAATCCCAGCTTCACCAATAGTAAAGTCTGTAATACCTCCTATCTGACTCCTTCATCTTTCTCAAATGGGTGTTAAAGTGGCAGGAC